>NW_011369947.1:26157758-26160655 GCF_000735185.1 Notothenia coriiceps | reverse complement strand
ACAGTCCATAACTTCGTTAGGTATTTATTTCTTGTTGTCTTAATAATTTAATTATTTTGTGGTCTTAAACACACTATAATATCTGATATACTAAATGTTTTACTTGGTCCCAGCGCACTGGAGTGGGTATCCTAAGACCGTCTCAACGCGCCTCTTAACACGAGCACCTCATACTTGCGGGAGACATCAACGCTTATAATAGTTCTACTTACAGGATAGGATGTAAACGACATAGATAAAAGTTAGTACCGGTAACGTGGGGTTGGTGGTTAGGAGTAGAAAAAGGGTTTACTCTTTTAGAAATGTTACAATAGACCTTGTTAGTCTCTGGTTCCAAATTGCCGATACGGGAAAATATTAGATGGAGTACTCTCTCTCCTCCTTGTAAGTCCATGGCGGGTAGACAGGACCATAATGACCCGTCAGGGTTTATTCTCCCCGTCGTTACACAACCAAGAACCTGGCTTGGGGGTATGGTAACCCAACTTTAACTTGCAATATTTTCGTGAGCGTCGATGCGTGAGCTTAAACATAAACAAGAGACGAGGAGGTTTTCGTCGAATTTTTATTATGTTTTTTGGCGGAAAAACAGCCCTTGTCGTTACTACAGACCAAGTTCATCTTTCGGTGGATTCCAAATTTCCGGTCTTTTTTTTTTTTTTTTTTTCTTTTTTTTTTTTTTTTTGTTCTATAAAGAGAAAAATGAGGACATTACCCCAATTCGTCTTCTGAAATATGGTCCTGTATACTGAAGTCCAAAAAATTTTACACCCGGTTGTCTCCGTAGTTATTCTTTAGTCACTAGATATACTAACTTGTTTTACTACCTAAATCGAATGTTTTATTTGTAGTATAAAAAGGAGTTGTGTAAAAGAATTTCTCAATACACCGTCGATTCCTCAATATAGATTCGTGTTTTAAGTGTTTTAGTTGAAGTGGATAATACAGTGAAACAGGTTCGACCTTTTGTTAAATATCACCCAGTACCTGGTTCACAAGAAAAACTGTTACTGGAAAACGTTTGCTTTAGTCCTTTCTCAGGGAGTCTTTTATGCTGAACGAACCAGGATGCTAAAAACTACGTCTCCATTGGTAACTCCTTTACCCCCCCGTCTATGTCATTTTACGGTTGAACCAAGATTGACTAAAAACTACGTGCTCCATTGTACTCCTTACCCCGTCTATGTCATTTTTACGGTGTTTCAAGTTCCAAGTTTGATTAAATTGTGTTCTAAAATCTTGAGAGTTGTCATTTGTTTACCTATACCATGGATATATTGAGGGTTAGGGGATGTGTGGTAAACTACCTTTATAAGTCTAAGTTACACATTCACACTAAATTACTATTCCTTTGGTAACAAGGTGACCGAAATACCTGATGGGTTTATAAATTTAAGTAAACCTTTCTACAAGACCCGTCGTAATAGTTTTTTATTAGGCGGTGTAATTGTCTTTACGGGTTTTAGACATTAAGAAACCCAAAGGGAGAATAGAGGGTCTGAAAAATTATAGTTGAATTCGTTTTCTGACCATTCAGAAAAAGAGAAGGTTTCGATTGGGGTGTTATTCGAACAATGGAAAAACCTTTTTGCGTCTTTTGGGCGAGCTAGTAAAGTACCAAAATTTTTAGCGAGTAACAAATCGGAAGGCTTTTAACTGTAAACGGTATTTCCTTTTCGGACTTCACAAAAGGTAGTTTATACCCCTTAAGAACTTCAAGGACCTTTATTACACCTTAAAAACTTGGAACAGGAGTAATTAAACCTACACTATTACCGATTGAACAGGAATGGCGGAACGCATTGACGTTACAAATTTAATTGTTATAATGGTTGCACAGCCTTGATTACGCACTACATATATCAATCCCGGGACAGGTCAGTAATTTTAAATTAGCAATTAATGCTTTACTTACAGCGTATCAATTAGCGCTAATTAGCGTGGTAAAAAAATAGACAAGGATTTACGAAATATGGAATTCGTCAAAGAATGTTGGGAAAAAAGTTTCAAGTTTAAAGTTGTGAAAAAGTTTCGTAAAAAGTTCCACGTAAAAGTCGAAAAGGTCGTTAGAATGTCGACAAACAATTTTCTTATTAAATATATGTGCCATGAATATGTACTTATAAAGCGGATCGCGTAATAATCTACAAGAAATAGATTTATTTGTTTGTTTTTAAAACCAAAGGCACTACGTAAGTTCGTTACCCTATTTTATTTTTCTTTTCTTTTGATTCAAATTATAAGTTTACTCACTGGGCTAGTAGACCAATCGCATCTTGACCCGTAGGTTATATTGACCGCCTCGCTTTATGTTTGTTAAGGTCGGTTTAATTGAAAGTTATGTAATTAACTAATGATAAAAATCCATTGAAAAAAATCCAAAACCGTTCATTTGTGTCAGTCTCCATTTACCACATGAAAAAAGGAGGTGATTATACAAATAAATTATGGAAGTCAAATGAAATGGGGCTTACAACCTTACTTAACTTACACTTTAATATTAAGTTCACATTTAGTTTCTGAAAATTCAAAAAGGTGGACCTCAATTTAAGTGGTTCGATGGGACGCGTTCAGATGTTTCAGTTATTTGATCGAAACGTTGGAAATTGGTCGAACTCTTTGTGAAAAATACTAGTAGTAAATATTTTGTATATATAATAAGACTTTACCTGGTTAGACGTTTACTGAATGAAAATGACAGCGTGAAGTGAATAAACTTACTATTAATTGAAAAGGATGAAATGACTCCTTTGTAAAAACTTCGTCCTGAAATGAACACAAGTGCTAAAAAGAGTTACAGTACAGTGCAAGATAAGATCCAAACCCCAACAAAAAACGAACAAGATAAGAGGCATTATACGAAAAGCGGAGATTACGATTAGCGAATAACCCAATTA
>NW_011369947.1:26142626-26157728 GCF_000735185.1 Notothenia coriiceps | reverse complement strand
TATAATACATATGTATAATATCAGTTAAAATAAGTGCTTCAACATAGTTAACATTGCTGGAGGTATGCACAAATATTGATAGATGTCTTGTAATGGACTATTGAGGAACCTGCGACCCAAGTTTTCATTCATTGCATAACTACACCGTTTGTGTGTATGATATGTCAATAAACCTTAGAACATCTTGAAATCTTGAAAGGGATGTGACAAAATAGTCATTTTATACAGTCTTTAATGAACTATTAGTAGAGAATAACGAGTAATTAATATACTTTATAGGAATCCTATTAATATCTAATAATAAAAATAATGAAATTCAATAACATGCTTTAACCACTAGGTGTCCCTTTATATCAGCTCTGCACCTTTATGGTGTAAATACAGCCTATCTACCAATTGGATCAAATATAAAAGTCAGCCGAATTAGTGTTGATACTGCGAGGAGACGTATTGTGTGAAAATAAATGTAAGATGTTGTTTAATTGCTGATATATTTATGATCCACGTCACGTTTTCAGTTTTGGCGGCAGTTCCTCATATTTGTCTAGAAGTCTTCTCATCAGGGCTCTATAAATTGAGAACTACGGGAGATATGTAATATTTAATGCAGCCGAACCGTGTATTACAATGCCGTTATGTGATGACTTTCAAAGAGAAAAGCAAGCACACTCGGAATAAAGTATTATTTTATTTTTTTTAAATGTTTTCGGTCTGTTTCCGGTATTTGTTAATGACGATGTGATGTGAGATGTGAGACTGGAATTGCACAGGGGAAAATAACGTATCTCTGCCACCATTTTAGATGCGGATTTTGTTAAACTAATAAGTTTGCGCTGTGGGCCAACACTATACATTGACGGGGAAGGGGGTAGCAATAAAGATAACACCATTAAACAGTTACACAACATAACAGAAATAATATCGATAGCAGCGTCCCTAGCCCACTTGGTAACAATGAAAACGTTGTATGGACACAATTTCCTGAAGTAATCTTCGTAATAACTAGCAAACTAAAGATCATGTACATCCACTGCACACATAATCTGAAATAACAACTCATATTTCTCGCATCAAATGACATCAAAACGCATTTTAATGGCCAAACTAATAGGCATTTTCCACCGAGAATAAAACGAAGTTCGGCCATGTTTTTTTTTCTCCGCAGGGAGAAATTTGAAGATCACGTGACATAGACGCCAGCCATTGGAATGAATGGTGAAAAAAAACATAGTGATCTTACAATTTCAGAGGCGTTTTTGTAGAAATACTACGTCCTACGTTGTGGACCAACGTAGTTATTACACGTTTTTTTGTGAGACTGGGTTGGGGAAACACCATATCCCAGCGTGCATTGGATGCTACAACATCCAAATCCTCGAGCTTGAACCAGGCCTACGTCTGTTTCCGGTGACTTTATTTTGAAAATCAGTTCCTGACGGAAGCTAAAAAGCCCAATATTATAGAATTAAACGANAAGGGGAGCTATTATGCAAAATCCACTTCTTCATGTCTCTTCTATATCAACATGTGTCCCCTCTTCTTCATGTCTCTTCTACATCAACATGTGTCCCCTCTTCTTCATGTCTCTTCTTCATCAACATGTGTCCCCTCTGTGGAAAGAGACTCTGAAAGTTTCAGGAACAAAGATTCTCTCTCTTTTGTCCTGATCCATTTCTATAAAAACCTGTCTGAAAATGAGCTGATCAGATTTTGGCCACTTTATGATGTCATAACGATTTTTTTGGCTTGTGTAACAATTAGCCAATCAGCAACCAAGGTAAGCCCCCCCCTCCTACCTTATCACCTGAATCTCCTCCTAGAGCACCATTGAGTTCTTTTTAACCAAATGTCTCTCAGAGGGGCGTGGGGAGGGGCTCCTTATTTTCATCTAAAGTAACAGACAGAGAATCAGCACTTTTGAAACAGGGCTGAAACGGAGGGGATTATGGGTAATGCTGCAATGATCTCTTTGGTGTTTCAGACAAACACTTCAGAGACATGTTTCGTATACATCTGAGACCTGTAATATATTGATGAAAAACAGTATAATAGGGGACCTTTTTAATAAAGACATGTTGAGTCACTTTTTCCCTTCCTGTCTCCTCAGGTCTTTGTGTTGAAGTTCCACACCATCGCACGCTACCAGCTGGTCTCCATCTTCAAAAAGTGCAAGCCCCAGTCAGAGATGGGTGTGGTCGAACCAGGAGTGTTACCTGGTGTACCGGCCACACCCACTCCATCCACCACTCCGGCCATCTTACCTCCCGCTCCTCCCACACCCGTCGCTGCGGCGCCTCAACCTCCATCAACGTCCTTAGACAGAGCGGGTGAGAAGGAAGACAAGCAGACGTTCCAGGTGTCCGACTGCCGCAGCTTAGTGAAGACTCTGGTGTGCGGAGTGAAGACGATCACCTGGGGCATCACGTCCTGCAAAGCTCCAGGAGGTGAGAGGACACGGATACATTAGGCATTAGGCATGTTATACAAATGCATATCTATCTTAAATTGTTTGAAATGTACCCACATCAGTGTTTCCGCCAGACCAGGGCTGACGGCAAGACGCCCCCCCCTGGCTGAAACGCTGACCTACATGCACTCTCTAACTTCTGTCTTTTTAAAATCCTCTTTTTCCAGAGGCCCAATTCATTCCTAACAAGCAGCTTCAGCCGAAGGAGACCCAGATCTACATTAAGCTGGTGAAATACGCCATGCAGGCCCTGGACATCTACCAGGTACAGCCAATGAGTCGTGACTTTACCATCTCTAACTTTATTTGTGCAATGACCAAATAGTTGTCTCATATCGAAATTCTTTACATGTGCGTTCAGGAAGACAGGGCTCTGGTAATTACAGTGATTTCATTCCAGCGAAATCCCAGTGTAACAGCTGTCATGCTTTTCCTCTCCAGGTTCAGGTTGCCAACAACCAGCAGACGTACATCAGGGTGGCAAACTGCCAGACTGTTCGCATGAAGGAGGAGAAAGAAGTCCTGGAGCATTTTGCCGGAGTCTTCACCATGATGAACCCTCTCACATTCAAGGAGATCTTTCAGACCACTGTGCCCTACATGGTGGAGAGGATCTCCAAGAACTATGCACTGCAGGTGCGTGATGTCGTGCACACAAAGAAGAAATGGGGTGCTTTTATATCATGTTTTTATCAAACAAGACATTTTCCCTTGTGCTCAAATTATATTTCTTGTATTCTGTTGTTTCCCAGATTGTTGCAAATTCGTTCCTGGCCAACCTGTCAACGTCGGCTCTGTTTGCCACCATCCTCGTGGAGTATCTTCTCGAGAGACTACCAGAGATGGGCTCTAACGTCGAGCTCTCAAATCTTTACCTCAAGCTTTTTAAACTCGTATTTGGCTCAGTGTCACTGTTTGCTGCTGAGAATGAGCAAATGCTAAAGGTAGGAGTTTATTTGGTCTTATTTTCCAAGGCTGTGTAATTGTTTGTGACTTTTTACTAATATTAAACTGTCCCTGTTTCTTCAGCCACACCTCCACAAGATCGTGAACAGCTCCATGGAGCTCGCCCAATCAGCTAAGGAACCCTACAACTACTTCCTGCTTCTCCGAGCTCTCTTCCGCTCCATTGGTGGAGGCAGCCATGATCTTCTCTACCAAGAGTTCCTACCGCTTCTACCTAACCTGCTGCAAGGTAACGCCTCCCATACTCTGAGTTAAACACGAGTTGTATTTGATGAGTGTTGAAGACGTACGACATTCCACTAATACCTCCTCCTCGCCTAATGAATCCGCCCTTTCCATGCCGTTAGGTCTGAACATGCTGCAGAGTGGGCTTCACAAGCAGCACATGAAGGACCTGTTTGTGGAGTTGTGTCTGACGGTCCCGGTGCGTCTGAGCTCCTTGCTGCCGTACTTACCGATGCTGATGGACCCGCTGGTTTCTGCTCTCAACGGCTCTCAGACTCTGGTCAGCCAGGGCCTCCGCACCCTGGAGCTGTGTGTGGACAACCTGCAGCCCGACTTCCTGTACGACCACATCCAGCCCGTCAGAGCCGAGCTCATGCAGGTGGGGGGTGTTCCTATGATCCTAATGTCCAATGCAAATATTTCTAAGCTGCCTGGCCGGACACTTGTAGATCCAAAAGCTTTATGCAGCCCCCTCATTTATGTAGTCCTTGTGTTCCTCCAGGTTAGTTTTCATTTCTCCATGCACTCTAAAAAAACCAAGCACATATTTAGTTTTTTCACCTGTTTTCACAGATGAAAGAAAAGTAACTTAACACACTTCTTACTCACCCCCACTTCTTTCACACATTTCTTTAGAGAAACTTAGAAAGGTTATCCTCGCAAAACATTTTTTTTCAAGAGTTTAAGTTTCCAGGGTCGACCAAACAACTTTAAATCAGTATTAGAATATAGATCGCCAGCACCTTGTTCTCACTTGTCTCTAAGGGTCCTCATTGATTTATATCGACTCATTAGAGCAGTCACAAAGCCCTTGGTATACCTGCCCTCTAGTGGTAAACAGTGGACATTACAATATTTCCAGACATACACACAACCAGGATCAATCACACACACCACTTTACTACAATACTGCTGAACTGTGATGGGTGATTCATTACTGCAATGACAAGTCCTGTGCGATTTATAAGCTCTCCCTGCTTTTTTGTGGTGTAGATTATCACATCACATTACATGTTACATGTTAGACACTTTTATCCAAAGCGACTTACATACTCAATACTGTGGGCAATCCCACAGGAGCGTTTTGAGGTGAAGTGTCTCAGGGACACAACGACATGCTGACTGCAGTGGGGTTTGAACCTGTGACCCCCTGATCCCAACACCAACGCACTAGTCCACTGCGCCACATGCCTCCCCATAGATGTAGTCTTTCATGACTGTAGACCAGGGTAGGATTTTCACGGCGGCCATGGCCGCCGTAGCCCCTCGGTCTGGCCGTTATGCCCCACAAATAATTGTACGTCCTACGGCCACCGTGGCCTGTGTGCCCCTGATACTGTTAAAATCTCGAAGTTGCTTTAAAAGCGTCAGAACAGTGGTTTCTGAACTGCATTATGCTGCGTTCACAGCGGACGCAATGCAAATATTCTCATCGCTCTAATTGCTGGAGTTTCACTGCGGCTGTCAGCTGTGTTTACTCCTGTCATTCAAACAGGACGCGCTGGAGAGGGGGCGGGGCTTATATCCAGGGCCGTTTCTAGCTTTTTGGGGGCCCTATGGGGGCCCTATGCAAGATGCTGTTTGGGGGCCCTAGTTTTGACAGTTTTTGAACTACAATGGGGGGGATTCCGAAGCCTTTAAGATGATCTGTGGAGATGCATCAATCTGTTACACTTTAATAGGAAAAGAGGCTAATTTCAAGAAAACCAAGCAATCCAAAATAAAAAATGATATTAAAAAGGTAAACAATAAGGCTCCTCTATGTCAATAAATGCAAGAGATGCAGCATTTTCTCAACAATGTTTCCACCCCAACGATGATTTGGACTTTATTACCCCAAAAACCCAAGCCACAGCTTTGCTATCATTGCAGTTTAGTCGTATTTATATCCTACATTGGATTTGTAAGCATATAATGCTTCACCGAACACACAGTGGCGACTGGTCATTAGGGGCACAACCCCACCTAGTGTCAGTAGAAAGTATTACAAATAATGATTACAAAAAAATGCAAAAAATAAACATCAAAATATATAAAATATATTTTAAGATCATGGTTAATCATCTGATTCGTCTGTACATTGCTGTTTTAGTCTGTGTTCTTCTAATTAGTGTCTACAGTGTGTGCCTATTGAGCTGTTTAGAGCTATGTGGGACAAAACCCGATCATGCCCCTCCCTCTCCCTGTCTAAGTGAACGGTGACTATAAAAACTACTCTGCGCATGCTCAGACTATTGTCCTATTTGATGTGTGTGGCAAAATATTAATGACCATAGGGGCATAGAGCTGCCATCCCCACCATACGTCATCTCACATCATTCAGAGGTGATTGGCTGTAAGTACATGTGCCGCGAAAAGTGTGGTGTGTGAAGAGGATGAGAGAGACGCGTCCTAAAACCAGGAAGTAAGCTGCGCATGGCTTCCCTCCACAAAAAAGCAATGATATTTCTCCATGGGATTTTAGAAAATAGCTCAAAATAAGATCTNTGTATGATTTATTACACGATTTATTGAATGACGGAATAGGCGGAACTAACGTTATTCGTCATTCTAGTCAGACCCATTAGAGCGGTGCACTCAGGACCCTGGGTCCTGAGTGCACCGCTCTAATGGGTCTGACTAGAATGACGAATAACGTTAGTTCCGCCTATTCCGTCATTCAATAAATCGTGTAATAAATCATACATTTTTCATTTTTTTCACTTTTTTCACTTTTAATTTTGGCCCCCCTGGCCCCCCCTAGAACGACCCCTGCTCCAAATGATGCTTAATCAAGAACTTACAATTGGAGTTTAATCAAAACACATTGAAGCGTTTAGATTCAAGATCCACAGACTTATTTTCACGTCATAAACACAACTACAGTGTAATGCAATGGATGAAAACTTAGGTCACAGGTTCCTCAAAGGAGTGATTACAAGATATAGACTTTTATAAAAATGAAATAAAATAGAAAAGGACAAAGTTAAAAGCAAACCGAAATGTAAACAAACACTGAAAAAAATGCAGAGTTGGAAAGGAGCCAAAGTTCACGTGAAGTTCATGTTCTCTGTAAATACTTGGAGGTGTTGCGGTACGACACACTGCAGGCCTTTTCTTAGAATACACGTCACAGTAGGAACATTTCTTATTAATGTCTGAGTAAAGTTCAATTGTTAAGATTATGAATCTACTACTGAGAAACGTATTCTCCGTCCAACATTCACTCGGGTGTTTTCACCTCACTCTAACATCAGGTTGTGAAATGTTTCCTGTTCTTCCAGTTTAATCGACATAGTGACTGTCTCTTGGTTGCACCTTTACTCAAGTACTTTACTATTGGGGTTGTCCTAGTGTCAGAGGTGGAAGAAGTACTCAGATCTTGAACTGAAGTGAAAGTAGAAGTACTCAGATCTTGTACTTGAGTAAAAGTAGAAGTACCAGAGTGTAGGAATACTCTGTTACAGTAAAAGTCCTGCATTCAAAATGTTCCTCAAGTAAATGTAGAAAAGTATTCTCATCAAAATATAGTGAAAGTAGCGACAGTAAAAGTATTCCTTGTGCAGATTGGTCCATTTCAGAATAATATATATGATATGTTTTATAATGATTGATCATGAAAATGTTCTCAAAGCTGGTAAAGGAGCAGCTAGTTTGAATGACTTTGTATACTGCAGGGTAGCTTGTGAATTCACTCCAGGTGGAACTAAAGTCTGATTTAACACATTAGATTTCACATCATTCATCCACATCTTTAAAGTCACTAAAGGCATTAAATACATGTGGGGGAGTAAAAGTACACCATGTACCTCTGAACTGTAGTGGAGTAGAAGTACAAAGTAGCTTAACATGTAAATACTCAAGTCAGTAACTCAACATTTTTCTTAAGTACAGTACTTGAGTAAATGTACTTAGTTACTTCCCACCTCTGCCTAATGTTTATATACAGTTAGGTAGTTAAATCTACAGCAACACATCATATCCAATAAGATCATAATATGTTGATAATAATAGTACTTTTATGAGCTCATTAAACATATCATTTGTCCTCAGCTTTACTCATTGAAGCCAGTGTGTGATCAGTGTCTGTTTGGCAGGTACGTCCACACCTTCTTTTTCCTCCACACCTTCACTTCATGGGCAGGAACCCAAACAAAGCAAGCATTCAAACCCTTACTCTGCAGGTTATGAAGTATTGCTAACTGAATAACTTCACCTTATAAGGAATCCCTTGCATGGAATGGAATGACAACAATGAAGACAAAAGGTCATGCATGTAAAGTACTACAATATATGCATATAGTACATGTAGCCTACAATGAATTACTATATGTTAGCTGTTGAAAAATTTCAAAAGATGATAATGAAATGTACCTAATTTTATGAGCATTGATATTTGGGGCCTATGTTCATATATATCTTTATATCCACAGCAATAAAATGCATCATACTCATAAATGAAGCTGTAATATTAATCCTCGAAGAGCAATCATTTATAATAGTAAAACACATGACTTGAAAATGTACTGCATAATTAATACTTTTACTTTTCAAACATTGAATATATTTTGCATACTTTCACACAAGTAGGGTTTTGAATACAGGATTTTGAGATGAGTATTTTCACAGTATATTATGAGTACTTTTATTATTTTAATTAAGGATATTAATTATTTTATAATGTTTACTAATGTTTTTTGTGTATCCACTAGGTGGCGGTAATGAGCTTACATGCCGTTTTTTCAACCACATGAAACATACACGTACATGAAAAGAGAAAGACTACTATGGACTATACCAAAAATGAGCGGTGTAGAGCGAATACAAACACAGTCTACAATTAAATGAATTAAATTATAAATGCAAACACAATCGACCCATCATTCACCCACAATCCATAATTGATCAGTATTCAAACAACAACGAAGAAATATCCCGTATTATATCTTAAATCATATTAATATTGTTTTCAACCCCCCCGTTCGTCTCCGCAATGGTTCTTTCCAGTAATGGTAGCAGCAGCATGGTGAAGGAGAAGCCAGCGTGGATAAACAACAACAACGACACTTTGTGGATTTAAACTGTTAGTTGTAATAACAGCTACCTGTAGTTTGAGATTTGATCATCTCTAAACCCGATTAGTCAAAGGAAATCAGCAGAGACTCCGTTTCACAATGGTAAACTCACGTTTCTAACCTAAGCTAATCTGTAAGCTAACTGCGGCTAACGTCACTTGTGCATGTGTGGTGTGTCCATGAGAAAAAACACTGTTATGATGGGAAATATCACCGTCAACTAATGATATGTTATCGTATTGTACTTACATAACTACATTAAGAAAGTTTTAGGCTTGAATAAAATTGAATTCTCCCCTGTTGTTTTGGTAGCAAACTTAACTCAGGTGTTTAAAGTGAAGGGAACTTTGTAGGAAATGATCTAACTTAAGTACCACCAAAGATACAGAAGAGACCTATTATAGTTAGTTTATACAACGTACCTTTTAATGTTTAAGTGTGTTGTTTATTCGACAAAGTGTTGGAATATTGAGATACACAGAAGCCCATATATGTGGGATGTTAGGTAGTTGTTATAAAAACAAACATAATCACTATTGAGATTGTCTAATGTTTACTTATTTGCATACAGTTTGTTAGTTGAACCTATAGCAATGCATCATATTCAAGAAGATCATAATATGTTTGTAAGAGTAAACTTAGCATTGCTTTACCATTTAGAAAAGGGTGCAAATATTAGATCGGGAAAAACAATAGGGTTCAAATCTAAGATATACAGTATAAGCCATGGAACACAAATATATACAGGTTTCAGTCAGGATAATGCATTTTTGCAATTAAGCAGGGCTCTAATTAAGCAGGGCTCTAACTAATGACAATCTATCAATTAATGTCACAATTATTGTTTTGGTCTTTGAAATCCATCCCAAAATGTCCACCCCAGTCTCTATAAGTTCAGTTAAAATGTCTTGTTTTGTCAAAACCTGAAATATTCAGATAGATAGACAATAAAACAGAAAAATATGCTATTTATGAGTAAAAAAATAATTTCTGCATGAAATTGTATATAATGAAAGCCATCTCGCCAACAGTGTGAACGAGTAAAGTCACTTTCAGAATATTTAACAGCAGAATCCTCAGTGATGGTTTTCTACTGTGGGAAATCCTCCTTTCCCGTCCTTTGTCTGTTTCATTTAAGAGTCTCCTGTTATATATTTTCACCAGCGATCTCCCCATATCCCTCCTCTATCCGTCTCTCACAGCCTNCACTGTGAATGTAGATAGAGACATTGAGAAGAGGGACACATGTGATGTATGAAGTAACATGGAGAAGAGGGACAGGCATGTGAGTAAGAAGAGAACATGGAGAGAGGATCACATGTTGATTGTTAGAGGAGACATAAATGAAAGAGGGGACACTATGTGATGTGAACGAGAATGGAGAAGAGGGGACACATGTTGATGTAGAAGAGACATGAAGAAGAGGGGACACATGTTGATGTAGAAGAGACATGGAGAAGAGGGGACACATGTTGATGTAGAAGAGACATGAAGAAGAGGGGACACATGTTGATGTAGAAGAGACATGAAGAAGAGGGGACACATGTTGATGTAGAAGAGACATGATGAAGAGGGGACACATGTTGATGTAGAAGAGACATGAAGAAGTGGATTTTTCCTAATAGGTGACCTAATAATTTCTTATATTTGATGTTTTTCTGATGTCCTCTTTGTCCCGTTTGTCTGTCCATCAGCCCGGGGAGTTCCTGCGGATCTACAACCTGCGAGCGATCCCAGGATCCAGCAAGGTGCCGGGCCTCACCAGCAGCCAGAAGGAGCTGGACCACCTGGCCTTCCACCTGCACGGAGGAAACACCTTCGGGAGGGGCATCCGGGTGCTTCCAGAAGACTGCCCCGACGTGCAGGAGATGAAGAGGTACGGCAGGAGATCTCTTTACGTGATGTACTCTATTCCAGTGGTTCCCAACCTGGGGGGCGCGCATATAATACATATACATATAATTGTAAGGCAATACATGATTGTCACTAAAAGCCTTGTCTCTACATTACAATAAAATATAAAAAATAATTGATTAATTAATTTTAATAAAAATTCNAGAAGAGGGGACACATGTTGATGTAGAAGAGACATGGAGAAGAGGGGACACATGTTGATGTAGAAGAGACATGAAGAAGTGGATTTTTCCTGATAGGTCCCCTTTAAAAAGAACCAGTACTTCTTCCACCACTGCTCTCGTCTGGGTAACACGCTCCCATCCCATCACACGGGTATTTGCTCTGGTTGTAACCATTGGATGTCGATCGTGCAAAACATTTGACCTAAATAGGGACTTAATAACCTGATTCTGGATGATCAGGCGGGATCAGCGTCCGTTAATCCTGAGCTCCACATCTGGGAGCGAGCCTGGATCCTCTGCTGCTCCTCTGGGATCAACACAGAGATTTCAACTCTGAGCAGAGACTCCTGTAAGATTAACATTCTGCTTTTAATCCTTTCGCTTTTTGGTTTAATTTTTATACATGTAAGGCTGTCAGATAAAGTGACCTGCAGTGTGAGCGTGTATTGTGTTTTCAGAGAGATGTTTAAACTGCGTTGGCGAGCTGTTTGTGTTCCTTTTGTGCAAAGGATATAATGTGTAGATGTGATTTGATATGACAGGGGGTGCCAAACTCCATATTTTGAAGGGGAAGGACCACGAGATAAGGTGTTCTTGAGTTTCTCTAAAAGCAAAGAGGAAGAAATACTTTTTAATAAAATACTGAAACAGATTTTCACATTGATTGATTTCTTGAATACTTACTTGAAGAAAGAGCCCCTTTTGTGTTTGAAGAGGCCGTAGTAGAGAGTGTATTATGTCCCTTTGCTCCAGTGTGTTATATTGGTTTGTGTGCCTATAAAGGGTCTGCAAAGGCTAAAATCCTATGTAACAGCCAAATGCACTTCTATTGGCTGATGCTCCAATACATTGTACGTGGCTAAGGGGCGGGACATCTCTAATCGGTTGACCAATCACAACAGAGCAGGCCAGCTAACCAATCAGAGCAGATTCGGCTCTGGTTTCAGACAGAGGGTGAAAAGAGGTGCTGCAGCACAGGCAGTATGAGAAAAATAAAGACCTTTTTGAACATTAAAGCATGGAGACATGTCCCAGTAGAGACACTAAATGCAAATATGAACCTGAAAATGAGCAGAATATATTATTTTTAATTATATTTTATGACTTTATAGTAGTAGAAACCGAACAGCCGGCTCCAGTGACCTGACATTTTCTTAAAAACTAGTTTTAGGAAAGGATAAGCCAGGAAAAGGTTTGACAGATATGGAAAGCAGCTCTGGGATGCAACACACTGCGAGGAGAAAGGGAGCTAATCACTGACACTAATAGTCCTGCCAACTGCCTTGTTTCCAATTCAGCACTAATGTGAAATGACAGCTATTTTGTTGATGAGGTGAGCCAGTTTGGCATCTGAAGAGGGTCAACAAGGCTTTGAAATCGACCTGAGGAGGGATGTCAGCACGCCCTCCGGAGATGCAGGTGTACGTGACAAATTGACAGTGAGATCTGCTGCAGGCGCCGAGTTAGCTTCCCTGAAACTCTCAGCAGCTCTGAGAAACGCCTGATTAATATGCTAGGACACTTAGCATGCACCTGGCTGAGGAATCAACCACAAGAGAGAGAGAGACTGACACTATTGAAAATGATGGTAGAAAACTCACCTCAGAGTCTCTCGTGCGGTGTAACCAGAGCCGATCAAGATGGATTCATCGAAGAGTTTGTCCATGCAAGGAATAAACTCTGAAAAACAATAACATATATTTTTATTATTAAAATATTTGAGGTGAAACCCAAAATGGGGTAGACATGTTCTCAAAAGAGGTGCATATTTTGATCAATTTCTCATCTTTATTATCATTGAAAAATATGTTATTGTGATCTTTTGTGATTTAAAAAAGGGTTTGTTCTAGACCAGTTGCTTCAGTAAGTCTGTAGTAGGTCAAGATATCGCTGCAGCGCCACAGTACTTCTTTCAAAATGGTATTTTAACAACAAAATTGACAAATTATTGGGGTTCTTGCGATTTGAATATTGTGATTTCAATGCATTTTGATTAATTCTGCGTCCCTACTACACTTGTTGCAGTATACGGTGTTAACAATTCATTTTTACAAGACAAAAGAATAATAAAAGTGCATGAAGATATCGAAAAATGTGATTTTATTCAATATATTAGTAACTGTCCCTTCTTGAGTGACAGAACAATGGCTGCAGCACCTATCTATGGTTAGGTAGTTTCCTCAGTTTTCTGCAACTCCACAATGTCAAATCTCTCGACGAAATTGATCCAAATGACTGAAAATGGTTTGAGGCCAGAAGTAACTCACGATATAAGACAGAACATTTTCCAAAATGTGTTATCGCTGTCCCAAGTTTCCCCTGATGGGTGGTTGAGCTTTTATTCCATTTCATTCAGTCTCACTGCTCACCGCTCAGTCACAGAATCAAAAATGGGGGTTTTTGCAGCCGGGTTCACGGTTTATAAAAAATGTATTTCAGTGTGAAATGTGCAAAATAGAGTTTGACATTCTCTGCAATAATGTAGGCAGCTAATGTCTTGACCAGGAGGAATATATTAAACTATATTATCCTTAAAGTTTCTTTAACTTTTACTGAGGAGAAAATAAATGTTGGAAAGAATGAATTGGGAAGAATATTTTAAACTCCTATTAAAACTAGAATTATAGCTACACAGGTAAGGTTTGCTAAATAGAAATTTGAGCCGAGCTTTTTTTTTTCATTTAAGAGAATGGGACAAACACATTTGAAAGAACATAAGGGCTATGTGCAATTGTGTCACTGATGCAAATCGTCCAGCCTTTTAATGTTCCTGTTTTCTACTGGTCTGTGCGTGCCTGTGCGTGCGTGCGTGCGTGTGAGAGAGAGAGAGAGAGAGAGAGAGTGAGTGAGTGAGTGAGTGAGTGAGTGAGAGAGAGAGTGAGAGAGAGAGTGTGAGTGAGTGAGTGAGTGACTGAGTGACTGAGTGAGAGAGAGAGTGAGAGAGTGTGAGTGAGTGAGTGAGTGAGAGAGTGTGAGAAAGAGAGAGAGAGAGAGTGAGTGAGTGAGTGAGAGAGAGAGTGAGAGAGAGAGTGTGAGTGAGTGAGTGAGTGAGTGAGTGAGTGAGTGAGTGAGTGAGTGAGTGAGTGAGTGAGTGAGTGAGTGTGTGTGAGTGAGTGAGTGTATACATACGGCTGCGTAGGTCCGTGGTGAGGATGTGCTTGGCGGCGATGAGCAGTTCCTTGCGGAGGTGGGCGGTCTCGGAGGGGCAGTTGGTCAGCAGCTGCAGCATGCCCTTCACCATCTGCTGGGAGTACTTCCCTACCAGGTCCTGGTCAGGTGCAAATACAAGAGATATGAGTGAAAGCAATACTAACTCATATTAGTCCTGTTACTGAGGCAAGCTATGGCCAAGAGAATGGCTCAAATAAATGTCTTTACTAGGGAAATAAAGAGTTTTGTGTTGAATTAAAACATCAATGCAAGAAGAGATATGAGTGAAAGCAATACTAACTCATATTAGTCCTGTTGTTAAGGCAAGCTATGCTAGGCCAAGAGAAATTAAAACATCAATCAAGACAAATGTTGGAGTGATTATTCAATATTTTTTGAATTTGATACCTTTTCATTTAATTTGGACAGACAGGGTGTCAATAACAACTCAAACAACTATTCACTAAAACCCCAAATTGAATTACTTCTATGTTTTTTTAAAGTTAGAGCCAATTGTCAGATTGTTTACTGCCTTTAACACTTTATCTTCAGAGGAAGCTATTTGTGCTGCCATGCAGTGTGAAAACTCAATCTAAAAGCTCAGTAAATAAACAGTCGTATTTTCATTTTCTAATTGTCTTGTTTTATCTTTTTTCTTCCGAGCGTCAGTGTCTCTATATCAGCGACCGCATTATAATACACTGTTTTCTGTCAATCACCGGACGCCCACGAGGAGAAACTATATCAAGAATCCTTCAAAACACGGCGGCTTGATTTACCATATCTACATATTTATGCGGGGGATTTTCACTTGTAAATAATACCAAGCTGAGTCTGACAACAGAATGCAACAAGAAAACAAATATTTAAAAAAGATATGTGTGTGTAGTACACATTGAAAGATACTAGTGAGAAAGCACATAATGCAAGAAGAGACTAATGATAACTATAACAACACATATTTCTGTAAGGCAGGATTACTCATTTAAAGGTCTCATGTCATGGCCATTTCCACTGATCATAATTCCATTGTTGAGGTCTACTAGAATAGATTTATATTGTGCAATTTTCCAAAATCACTTTGGTTTCTCATACAGCATCTCTGTAAACTATGTGTATTCACTGAATTTCACTCTCTGCCTTTAACGGCTCGTTGTAGCTC
>NW_011369947.1:26142391-26142618 GCF_000735185.1 Notothenia coriiceps | reverse complement strand
TTTCCTTGCATCTCTCCATGCATCCCTGGTGGGAGGGACTAGTCACAGGGAAACGACGCAAGTGAGGGACGCAAGGAATCCATTTAAAGGTCTCATGTCATGGCCATTTCCACTGATCATAATTCCATTGTTGAGGTCTACTAGAATAGATTTATATTGTGCAATTTTCCAAAATCACTTCTCATACAGCATCTCTGTAAACTACGTGTATTCACTGAATTTCACTC
>NW_011369947.1:26137410-26142351 GCF_000735185.1 Notothenia coriiceps | reverse complement strand
GGGAACTCACGAACCGTCTCTCTTTTCCTCCGTACCTAAATCTCTAAAAACGGGGGAACAACGGAGCTGATCCAGATTTGCGTCCGATATGACGTAATATCTGAAATGATGGCTGGCTTTACACCCACGGCCCTATCAGAAACAGTGCGTGACTTGTTTTGGACGTAATATGGTCTTTGTTTACATTAGCAAGCAACGCTAACACTCAAAGCTAACGCTGTACTGGAGAGAATATGTGTAAAAAAGCAGGAAATAAAAAAAAGAACTCACCTTGTCGTAAACCAGCAAGAAAAAAAAGAAAAACATTTAAGCTCCATACTGTTTCAGAAATAATACTTGAAGTGATTTGGAACATGATATGGTGTTTAATCACGGCAGCATTTAGCTGACAAACCGCAGGCAAAGAGGAGGCCTTACTGCTTGCCTTGCCATGCTCAAAAGGGGGTGGGGTCAGCAGCTACTGACCCAGAATCGGCACTTCTCTAATGACGCTTTTCCACTGCAGGACCTAGCACGGCTTAGTACGGTATGGTTAGGCCTTGGTAGGCCAGGCTCACTTTATGCTGCGTTTCCATTACAGTTTAGTTACTGGGGTAGTAACTATAGTAACGCAGTGTAGGCGGAGTGATCGGGTGTTCGGCGGGCGGAGAGACGCTGCATAAAACTGCCGTGACGTCATCTTCAATGCGAACCACAAAACCAAAACATCAACCGTTAGTTGTTAGCCCTCAGAACTCACAGCTCCTCATATCTGTTCAGAAACTAACCAAAAGTTGAACAAGTACAAACCACAGACTGTCTGTGTCATGGCGAATACAGTCGCTGGTTTATTTATGTCTGTAGGCCATTGTTGTGAGTGTGGACGGAGCATATACAATGTTAGTTTAGCCTGATCGTTCCGATCTCCATTCAGAAAAAAACGCATTTTAAAATGTTTTTCGCCTGCTGTCTTTGAAGCGTGTATTGCAATTAAATCACGCAGTAGAAAAGCGCCATAACAGGGCTGAAACAGAGGGATATGAGGGATGTTTAAAATGCATGATCTGTTTGGAAAACAGACGTCATAGAGACATTTTTTATTTATCTGAGACCCATAATATAGGCCTCTGCCTAAAAATAGCATGATAGGAGATCTTTAAATCGCACTGTTGTATTGGTTTGTAGACCATTTCGTTCGTTGGATTTCAAAAGAGCCACGTCTAAATGTTTTTCCCCGCCCTCCAACCACTTATACTACCTCATATTCACTCATTAATTTTTCTCTTTTTCACGGATCCCTTCTCCTCCAGCTGAAGGAGGACTGGCAGTACGTGGCCATGGTGGTGGACCGCATGTTCCTCTGGATCTTTGTCGTCATCACCACCGTGGGGACTTTGGCCATCTTCGCTATCGCAAGCTTTAACCACACGCCCACCGACCCCTTCAAAGCCCCCTGAGGACATTTGGTGTTCTTGAGCTCCTGATTTACCACCTCAGCAAATACAGAAGAACCAATGTAATAAAGTTTGCGAACAATTTTGACACTCATAAGTACATGCACGACACTAGCCGAACTAGCAACCACACCTCATCAAGCACTGTCAATTTACTTTCTTTTGTCTGACTTGCTACCAAAAATTACCTCAAGATGTTAATTTGCCTTTAGCTTAGAGTGAAATGTTTTCAAATGTTGAAATAAATCCTTATATAAAAGCAATTTGTAGGTTTTCATTGTGTCAGTTCTTTGCTGTTTCAAAGTGTCACGATCTGTCTGTTTTGTTTTGTCTTGTCTTGTTCTGTATTTGGTTTCCTGTTTTATTTTGATAAGGGTTCACCCCCTGTCTTGCCTGTTGCTTTCTGTCTGTGTTCCCTCCTGTCTGATTACCCGATTGTGTTCACTTTGTCCCTCCTGTGTTTTCTCCTCCCTCCTCACCTGTCTCTTGTTTCGTTGATTAGTCTTGTGTGTATTTAAGTTCTGTTTTTTCTGTCTGTCATTGTTGGTTCCTTGTTTTGTCTGTGACTGTGTTCACGGGTTAATGTTCTGTTTGTTCCTAAAACCTTGAAATAAAGGTATTTTTTCTGTTGATTCTGCATTTGGGTCCTGTCTGCTTCACTCAACCCTAACACAAAGTGGACAAAATTGGAAAATAAGCGATATTATAAGAAATTAAGACTGAACAGAAAGGCATGTATCTTAATGATCTACCTAGCCAAGCTCTAGGTTATTAGAATTAGCTTTCAAAAAACTCTTAAGGTTTTGTCTCAATTCAACCTCTACCTGCATGTAAATGCAGGTAGAGGTTCCACAGCTGAATGCCCTACAGTGTTCAAGTTCTCAGCCTTTATAACAGGGAAATGCATAGCCAATAACTATATGTCTTCAACATAGATATATTTAAAGGGGACCTATCATGCAAAATGCACTTTTTGATGTCTTTTATACATAAATGTGTTGGGAACTCACGCAGCGTCAGAAAATAAAAAGCCCTCTCTCTTTTGTTCCGTACCCAAATCTCTAAAAACGGGGATACAACAGAGCTGATCCAGATGTGCGTCCGATATGACGTAATATCGGAAATGTGGACCCACGGCACTATCAGAAAGTTGCCATAAATCAATGCCCGACTGTTTTGGACGTAATATGGTCGGTGCATGTTTACATTAGCATCGTAAGGAAGGAACTCACCTTGTGGTATAACCGGCAAGAGAGAAAGCCTTTGAGCTCTGTCACGGCTGCTGCTGCTGTCTGCTCGTTAACCTGTCTGGGATTGTTTTCAGCTGTGTATGTTATATGTATATGAGATGTGCCGTTGCCCGGACACCATTGGATGCCAGTTTCCTGTCCCTCCTCCGGTAGGCGGGGCCGAAGATCTGGATTGGAGCAGGTCGGGCCCGACTCAGCAATCCCTGCCCACACCTTCCGGGGACTCTTACAAGAGTGTGTGCATCTCAGTTAGACAGGAGAGGTCTGAATCTGTGTCAGACGTCTCTCAGTACTCTCCTTACGTTCTGTGTAGCTCTGTGCTAGTTCTGCTACAGTGGTTAGTTAGGGTGTGTGTTTTGTGTGTATTCTGTGATTTGTGAGGGCGTCAAACTTGTGCGAGACGCCTCACTATTTTAGCCTTAAGTGCCCATAGTGTGCTATGACTGTGATAATCTGTGGCCTTCATTTTGTAAGCATTATTGTGAACAGATAGCTGGTTTTAAGAGCCTATATTTTTGGTTATATCATCTTTATTTTGAGTTTATTATTAAAATCAAACTCTTACCAAGAACACCTGGTTTCGTGTTGCTTCCCTTTTACCCTAAGCGAGCTGGGCACGTAACATTCCTTTCTTCAAAACAGGCCATTTTGTAATGACATAAGATGAAAAGAAAAAATAGCAATTACATGCATTGTACATATCTATCCGGCTATGCAGGGCAAAATTCAATCAATAATGGTAATGGGAATGGAAAAGAAGACGTCAATGCCAGTCTATATCCATTCATTCTTTATTAAGAAGAGTATCCCATGTATAAAGGGTTAAGCCTTTCTTATATATGACTATTCTTTCAGGCAATTATACACTACTACAAACACAATGATGTCTATATTCCATTTATCCCCCTTTAATCCCAAACACCAATCCTTTAAAGCTGCACTAATTAATGTTTTCATATTAACAATGGTTACTGTTTGCAATGAGAAAAGAGTTATTAACCAACTCTGCTGTTCCTCTCAGCTCTATGTGGCGCTTTAGAGTCCTTCAGCGTGTTGTTTTGGTTTGCTGCTCTGCAAATTTGAGTTGTCTTTGAACACAGCAGGCCCCTGTTTTTACCGAATAAGCTTTAAAAAATCCTCTGCACTCTACCTGCTCACCATCAAACAGCAGACTGACACAGATAGCAACAAGCGTGATGTAGCATTTAGTAGCTTAAGAGCCACGTAGTTGGTGGAGACTAAAGGTGAGTTTATAGTAGGCCTATAGTATATGTATAAAAAATACATACAATTTACCTTGATCAGGATCCCAGAAACACAACAAATTAATGGAAATGTAGCTAGTGTCGGAAGTGTCTGCTTGTAATCGTTGCTTTAAATAATGCCGTTATGTTTTAGTATTCAAGGTAAGACATTTCTAATGAGAAAGACCCCAGATGTTATTCAACACCATTGTTGAGATTATGATTTATCAACATCTTTTCAGTGTTTACTTCAGAAAGAGAAACACATTTAAGGAACTTTTAAGTAACTTTTGCATAAGGTATATCCCAGCTAGCGGGGAATGTTCTCACAACTTTGGCTGACTTTACCTATTGGTTCTAATAAGGTTTTAAAGAAACGTTTTAATCTGATGTTCAAAGAACCTTTTTAGGATGTTCATTTTTTCAAATAATGTTCCTATAAGGTTTAAGGTTAACTAAGACATAACGTTTTAACTTCAACATTCAGAGGATGTTTTGAGGATGTTATTGAGGCCTGAGATGACAGAAAGTTTTTTTATAAAATGTTCCTTCAATGTGATATGTTAACAAAGGTGGAACGTTTTGCCTGCAACATTCTAAGGATATGTTTTGGACTTTGTTGGGTAACACATTAAAGATGTTCTTTATAAAACGTTCCCTCAATGTTACATGATAACAAATAAAGAACAAATTCAGGATGTTATTGAGGCCTGAGATGACAGAAAGGGTTTTATAAAACATTCCCTCAATGTTACATGATAACAAATGAAGAACATTCTCCAAGCAACATTCTGAAAATGTTTTCAGGAGGTTATTGAGGCCTGAGATGACAGAAAGTGTTTTATAAAATGTTCCTTCAATGTGATATGTTAACAAAGGTGGAACGTTTTGCCTGCAACATTCTAAGGATGTGTTTTGGACGTTGTTGGGTAACACATTAAAGATGTTCTTTATAAAACGTTCCCTCAATGTTACATGATAACAAATGAAGAACATTCTCCAAGCAACATTCTG
>NW_011369947.1:26113950-26137245 GCF_000735185.1 Notothenia coriiceps | reverse complement strand
CTCGGTGTGTACCAGGAATGTTTGGACACATTGGACCCTTGAGTCGCCACACCCACTAGTTAACACTCTCACGCTACACCTCTGTGTTGGATGTGATCTTGGTCCTCCCGGAGGACTACTCTTGTGACGGCGACTCTTGGGACTTAGTGTTCTGGAACCCGGCCCGTAACAGTTTCACTCCGGGAATGGTCCCTACCACCCCTGCCTTAGGGACGGACGGGTACTCTTTTGTCCTCGTAGGCACACCCCGTCTCCTCGCGTTGGGACAGTAACCGGGGCAGAACGTGATGTTTTCAAAACTTGGCCTTGGTTCGCGTCGCTCCTCCCGTCACCACCACCCGTCCACACGGAAGAAAATTTTCTCAACTCCCTCCAATTACCACTCCTCACCATAGTACATGGCGTGTAGTCTTGCCGGTTTCCCCCTCATCACTCGTCGATCATAATGGTCTCTTCGACGAGTATGTCGTCATTTCTGACGAAGAGGTACCTACTAAGTCCTTAAAATCCTAACTCCTCCTGGCAAATTTACTATTCCCTTCTCTAAGATGACCGGTCTACAAAGTGATTTAGTTCCGAACCAAACACCTCGTCACACTTCTACGACAGAGGCCTTCCTGGGGGATGACCGTCCGAGGGTCCCGAGGGGACGCAGTCATAGGTGTCGTCACGGGGGTACCTCGACCACACACACACCTGAAAGACTGAGACCTCTTCAGGTTTCCACCTATCTTTTTCCGAACACCAAATGTCTGAGTGATAAGTGGCGATGAGGGTCCCGGTGGGCTGTTTTCTGGTTTTCCAGGAGATGTCACCGATTTTTGTGACACCTTTTTGAAGGAAGACGACCAAACCCAAGGGACGCTTCCGCGTACGCCCTGGTTCCCGCGTTGAAACCTTTCATGTCAACACTTCCTCAACACATTCACGTGACCGTAGTGTTTTTCCTGACGCTTATGCTGGGGAATGTGGGGGTTCCGTCTGCCTGGTCGTCTTTCCAAGTTTGGCCTGGGAGTACTGTACGACCCCCCTGGAACCTCGGTTGTGAAAATTTGGGATCGACCGTAACTCGTAGAACTGCGTTACTTGTATGGGTATTGACGTGTGTCGTGCTAAGTTGCCCAATGTTGGTATGGATGGACTACAAACCCTTCTGTAGGATCCGAAGGGTCACCTGGACTACAACCAGAAAGGTGACGTCACTCGGTGACCTATGTCACTAATACAGGTTTGTAGACATGCTGTCAGACAGTGTCCAGTATACGTGTCCGATTAGTTTGGAGAGCCTAATACATTCCGAGTTGTCTTTTTCGTGACCACTGTCTTTTCGTTTCCCAGTTCTAGAAGTATGGCCTCCCTATCTCAGGAACCAGTTTCATACAGTACAACCTCCCATTCGTTCTTTGACTCCTCCTGTCAATACCTCCGTAGCAGGATATGTAACACCACTGTCTTTGTAGAGTTTGTGTGGACATATACACTATGCTAATCTCCATTGTCGCTCCCTCTCTCCTCCCACCACGTGGCGCGTTTGGAGGAGTGTGTCACATACAAGGAAGGTCACCTTTCTCCGGTCACTTCACTATCCTCTTCTCCAACGTTAGCCTACGTCGTATCCTCACCACTCTAGCCTAGTATGTATCTTCAAACTCCACCTCTTACACCCTACACTCACCATGTGCTACTAGGGTTATGATCCACCTTTCTCCTACACCTACTTCCTGTTTACCTACCTTCCTCTTACTCTTTCAGTGCTGACACTCACTGCGTTTTAGTGGACTGTTCCCAGGGATCCTCTTTAGGTGGTTCTTTAGTCACCACGGGGTTTCTCTGTCAGTACACTCAGTAGTTCAGGACTCAAGCTTCTCCTGGTCTCCTCCTCTCTTTCCCCTACCTTCAACACCGTTTACCGGTTTTTCGTTCATCTCTTCCGTCCTTTCCCCGTTGTGTTAGTTCGTGTTTTAAGACTACAATTTTACATATTGTGTGTTGTAAAATATTCTGTCAGGATGTATGTCTTTTCCAACTAAACAAAGAGAAATTGACAAACTTAACAAACACGACATTCAAAATGACAAGATGTGGGGGGTGCTAGTGGATCACCGGAGCTGTTAGATTAACATTAACATGCTTATTGTAGTTCTAAGTGCAATGCCTTGCGGCCTGTAGCACCATCCTTGATGGAGCATATGTGTGGGCTGGACAGGATTGAGCAGAGAGTAGAGTAGTGGTCGATTCTTGTTCTGTTTTCTGTGACTATCTGCCTCACCCTCTCAGACTTTGAGTTGCGCGCGCTACTAAAGAGACGTGTTACCATGGAAACCAAACAATGGTGTAGCTGTATTAAAGTCGGAGTGGAAAAAGTCCTGAGTAAATTTGATTTTTTCAGAAATTGGGAGAAATGCGGGAGAAATGTGACCCCGGGAGGAAACCGGGAGAGGGCAATGAAATCGGGAGTCTCCCACGAAAATCGGGAGGGTTGACAAATATGGCTCCATCCTGGACTTGAACCAAGACAGCACCAAGCCCTTGTCCCGACGCATCGGTCTGAAGCACAAAAGGTAGGCTGTAATCCGGATAACCCTGTACTCGAGCAGTCGTCAACTTTTGCTTCAGGAACTGAAAGGCTTCTTCACACTCTGTAGTCCACAAAACGGGCGGCTCAGGACCCAAACTTGTCTTCCTTCTTCTTATTTTCTTCCTGGGGTCACCAGTTGTCAGGCGGTATAAAGGAGCAGCGATGCTCGAGTAGCCACCAACGTACCGCCTGTAATATCCAGCAAACCCTAAGAACTGCAACACTTCCTTCCTGTTTGTGGGCCTCACAGTCCCTAACCTTGCTGATCTTCTCTGGGTCTGTCCTGATCCCCTCGCCGATACTAAGTGACCCAAGTCCTTACATATGCAATAGTATCTGCAATGTTGGTGTACGAACGGTTGACTTTCTGATGTAATATTCACATTTAAAAAGGCAGGTTCAAACTTGGGAGTTGTCCTTGACTGTTTACAGTGTGTGCATGTGCGTGTGTCCATGTTTAGCTCTGTCTGAGGTGTCAAGCGCCCACTGTCTGTCTCTGGCAGATTTGTTCGCTTCACTTTTTCAGGAGCTGTGATTGACAGTGTGGTGGGGCAACGTGTGTGTGTATGTGTTGGAGAGAAAGAGGTTGTGGGTGAGCTAGAGGTGATTTAAGCGTGTGTGTTTGTGTTTGCGCACATGTATATAATGGGGATTTATGAGTCAGGGACAAATGCGAGCGTGCCACACTGACAGTCTCCATCATCGAGGCCTGATGTGAATGGACAGATCATGTCAGAACACAAGAGCAGCAGTTTCATCATCCAAAGGCCAGATGGGAGAGAGAAAGTTCACAAAGACACACACACACACTTATCTGACAATGTTCGTTCCAATGCAGTGATTGGCACGTGAATGCATGAGAGAACACAGGTAATGCTATGCTTTATCAGACAAGGAATTAGAAAAGAAATCAGATGTACATCAGTCAATCAAAGCAAGATAGCAAAGTCACCAAAAAATGGCGGTCGCAGAGCAATGTCATTCCTGTCATCACAACAAGAGCGTTGCTTTTATCTTCTCCACAGGCAAACACATGATAAGCTTGGCTGAGCAGAGAGGTTTTGCTTCTCTTCCCGGGCATATAAGTATGTTGAATGAAAAATGTTGAGGCGGTCAATGTCAGAAAAATTAAGATTGAGTCATACTGAAAACTGCCAGTCACTATTTAGAGCAAAGAGATACAATATGGTTTGGCAAAAATGTGGGTGAACTTCTCAATCTCACATAATTAACTTAGATGCACTTGATTCATGAGAAAGGTAAGCTTTACCTTATGTTAAATATATTGCGACCACTTAGCCCTTAAATAACATGGGTTTTTTCTCAAGGGTATCTGTGACGCATTTATCCTTGTTCCTTGCCCAGATTTCACAAGCTGCCCAAGAACATTTTGACCTGTTTTCTTGACATTTGGCTGCGTGCCGCATTGGGCTAAGGGATATTGGGTATGTGAACGTCTTGATTCCAATTCTCATTTGATTAAAGGGAAAAAAGGTAGGGCTACAATTTGCCTAGGGGTATGGTTGTACTATTCCTCAAACAGGCCTTCTATTTGTCAGAAGATTCACATTCTAAATTAATAAACAAAGCTGGCTCTTCAACAACATTTACAGAATAGATAATTATTGTGGAAAAAGGAGACAATGAAATACATCAACTTAAAAAAAGTGTATTTTTCAGGGTAAAAGTACATGTGTCTCCCAATGTCTTAGGAAGCATTAGGTTATTAATATCTGCTTGTAGATTTGTTGCTTTCCTGTTGCCAGCTTGATATATTCAGCTTATTATTCACACTGCCAAAAAACAGGCACACAGCAAATAAGCCTGCCTCGTTTTCTATTTCTGGTAATTAGCAACCCTTGAGATTTGAAACATATGTGACGTTTGTTTCATGACAAGTCATTGTGAACGATGAAGGGCTGAACAGTTTATTCAATCACGGAAGTTGTCTAGCCATGATACATAATCACATTTTAATCAAAGGGCTTCTATGTAGTTCAGACAGAAATAAGGACAGGTTCTTTTAATTCAAGGTGGAGGCAGCTTTCGAATAATTAATTTAGAACAATGAACTCGTGAGGATATGTACAGCGCTGAGCTGAGCATGCTTCTTCAGACAGTACGTAGCTTTCCCACGGTGTTCTTCTCAAACAGGAAACCCCAGGTGTCATGACTGAAACCTACAACAAGGGGGCTTTGGAGACCATCCACCCACCCTGCTGCTTCTAATGCAATTAGCACATTTACTGTGAGCAGAAGAGTGCTTTGGTCTACTCTCAATTCAGCATGTGCACATGACAAGTGTATTCATGCACAGACCGACAGGCCCCACACCCTTTAAGACTGGGTGGTGTGTGTGTGTGTGTGTGTGTGTGTGTGTGTGTGTGTGTGTGTGTGTGTGTGTGTGTGTGTGTGTGTGTGTGTGTGTGTGTGTGTGTGTGTGTGTGGGAACAAACTTGCCCTTTTAAAAAAATAATATTCAAACAGCTACCGTGAGTCTTACATCATCTCACTGGGCCTCATGCACTACTGAATAAACTTGCTATAATATCATTCAAGCTGAAGGATGTTAAACCATCTTAACAGGCGTCCCCTGTCAGTCCATAAAACTGTAAATGTAATCCATGGGGTCATTGCCAAAGAACCTTCGGATTGTTAAAGTAAAACTCTCAAGAAATCAAATAAAGCATCAGATTCCCGTTTTGTGTCTGCCCTCACTGAATGGCTTTTATCCTGTAATTAAATGACTGTCAGTGCTGAATGCTGAGCCATGGGCTTTTGAACTATGCTGTAAGTGGACTTCTGTGTGAAAACAAGTGCAGTGTCTACTTTCTGTCTTTCTGCATCAGTGAGATGAGAACATCCCTCCTCTGCCACCATCATTCTTCATTTCCATCATCTCTTTCCCCAAACTGTAAACATCCCTTCACCCCCTGTCTGCGGTTGTGATCTCTAACCCCAGTGGCCCATGGGAGCTGCAGTCCTACTGATGTGTCCGTGCCCCAGTCACCTCCCGGATGCTTTCTGGCTGAATGGAGGCAGTCTCTGAGAGTTTCCTCGGGTGAGCGAACCCGACCAGAACCAGGTCACCCGCTGGGGGATATATCGCTCACCAACACTCTGCTGGGGAAACTCTGCTGACTGTTGGTCATTTATTGTCAGCTGTTTGCTAAGGACAACGTGTCAGCTGCAATGCAAAGCAAACACAAATTGGCATTGTAAAGAAAGTAAACACACTTTACGTTAAGCAGTAGGGAACTATCTGGCAAATTAGGTCAACTTTAAAGAAGCCAATCTCTTGTATAAACATCATAGTCAATTCAGTTTAAATAATGAATTATGATTAAAAAAAATTGCTAAATTAAATACTTATAAGCCATTTCTTGCCAATAAGTTTAAAGCTGATCTTAGCCTTGGATGACATCCTCATTATGAGTTTCTATTGCAACATTATAATCAGAATATGTGCATTAGATGTAGTTATGTTCAATTTCCAGAATAAGAATCAGAATACCTTTTTTCGTCCCACAGAGGAGAAATTTGCATCCATCCGTTCATGTTCAGACTTGATGTTTGCTGTGAACTCCTGCAAGAGTTTGGGGAATGTCTGCCATTTGCTGTAATGCCATCCTTAGTTTCAAAACTTCCCACTAACTTATTTTGCTTGAGTTCTTGCATTAGGCATCCTTTCGCTTTAACTCAGTGCCTCTTAGTTCTTATTACATAACATCCATTTAACTGACACCTTTATTGGTTACAAAATAAAAAATTGCAAAAATGAAGTACATCAACTTCAGCAAATATGCTGAACTGCTTCAACTGCCACATTAAATAACGATAAGAGATAGTGAAAGGGTTTTTTTATAGGCCAAGGTGCAGTCGCAACAGATGAGTTTTCCTTCTTCAGAAGATGCGTACAGTATAATGGATGGATATATTTTGGGCCTGATATGGCATCATTTTAGTTGTCCAGTGTCTGCCAACCAAGTTTCAGATCAGATATTACTGAGTGAATAGCTAATAACCAATCCATGATCAGACAAAGGGCAGATCTTATTGTTTACAAGAACATCCCTAGGGGGTTGAGCTCCAATTTGTAAATCATAGAAAGTATTGTCTTTTGTTTGTATTCATTGCTGTCATTGATGTACTATCTACTTTTATTCCCAAAAGAAGTCAAAATGCCTGATGTTTGATTCATACCTTCCACTGTTGACCTGTAATCAGATTAATATCAAATAAACCTAAAATGAAGAGGCTCAAGCTTTTTCATTCTGACACACTCCTTTCAGTTTTAAAAAGCTAAGTGCTTGTTCGAGTGTGTTTTTGTATTAGAAGAAAAAAGGTTTCCTTTTAACATTATTTCAAAATGTTAGACATCCTGCAGGTTCGCTTACCTTGATGCTCTTCTTTAGATTTATCCCATATCAATTCTCACTTTTCCCATCTCCATTACTGCATAGGCCCAATTACACCTCAGCCACTGGCCAAGGTCAGACGGAGTTCAGTGCTCTCAGGCTCAGCCCCAGGTCCCTAAAGGACATTGATTCCTCTGACCTATGTGTGACTGCTCTTCCTCCAGCCGGGGTTCACCATGCTTCTTGCAGCATGCTTCAGTGCGCAACTAATTTCCCAGGGCTCAGTACAGCAGGCCATTAGCACTGAGGCTAAACACTAGCTGCCACAATCCACTGCCTCTTTGAAATCTATAACCAGGCTGGTGGGAGACCCTGAGAGCTCTGACACACTGAAGCTTCCACTGGCTGCTCATGCATGCAGTTGTCTCCTCCTATACTTGTGTTTCAAGCTGAGGCAATTCCACCTGTTAGACTGTGTTTATAAGCCAGCTGTATCTGCAAACATGTAGCATGCGGCCCTACAAAATGTAAGACGCAGGTATCAGAACTCTTGTGTTTACCCTGAAAGTGTATGCAAGTCCTACATGAGCAGACACAATCTGCCCAATGTTTAAGTTAAGGAAAGTCACACCTGGGTAACACACGTTATATAAGGTCATAATAAAGCTAATTAATGTGTTCATTTGCATATTTTAAAGTGTCTGTCTTTACCAAGACAGTAAAAGCCTTGTGCTTTAAAGAAGCAAAAATATTGAACTGATTATTACCACTTACTTCATGGAGCTTCACATTCAGCTTTAGTGATTAATCGTCATCAGTTAGGAGGGTTGATATAGTTGATGGATTTTAAAACATTAAGAGGTGATAGCAGTTGTAAGAGATGTACATTAATTGTGTGGATAGCATGGTTGGTTTGCCCACTCTTGGTTGGTGTTGCTGGTGGGGCGGGGGTGTCACCAGTTCTATGTTCTAAATCCACACAAAGGGGCTTTAGCAGTGTGGTTACTCGCCAAGAGATACTCAAGTGGCTTAATTCACATCGACCTCTACTTCGTGCCAGTGACTACAATGTGTAACACAACTATTTAACTAATTAAAATGACAATAATAAATGAGTATATGTTTCAAATTAGCATTGGAGTGTTATCTGTGGTCAAGCCCATGATGCTCTGCTGCTGCTGATCCCTCAGAGGTGTGACTGACTGGGGACATCAAACAAATAAACGATATATTCAATCCGGAAACATTGACGCTGACCAACAACACACAACTGCACGATAAGCAGCTTTTCAAACCTCAACTCGACTGGACTTTGGGTCCCTCCCAGCCCATCCAGTTATGACGGCAGTTGCCGGCAGTTTGAATCTCATATACAGCAGCCACTATCAGCCCGTCCGTAGGGGCGCCTGGTACTCAGTTATGGCAGAGATAGCCCACGACTGAGAGCTCATTTCGTCCGCCTCTCCCTGCTACATAATGCGACAGAATAATCACACCAATAACAGTCTCTGGTTCTATTTCAGCACAGGAGCTCTGAGGAAGGAAATTAAAGGAACAGAGAGGAAAGAGACTCTGCTCTGGATCTCGCATCAATTTTTTTCAGCCCCTCCGCACTGCCAAGAGAGGACGTCCAAGGCAATAAGGCTCACAGCCTGCGGAGGGAATTGTTTTGCCAAAAATATTTGTTGTTTTCAATAATGTGGCTGTTTGTATTGTACAGAGGAAGGGAGAAGAGAGGGGAGGGGAGATTGTGGTTCACATACTGTCTCTCGTTGTGTCCTCAATTCACCATAGGAGCCTTGTTCTCTTACCCAGGGAATATAATGAGAAAAGAGTATGATTAGCATGCCTGTGTGTGATAGCATAGAGTGTGCAGTCCTGTTTTTATGGCTGATACTACTATCACTGCCCATATTAAACCTTGCCGTGTTGGCTTAGTAAGACCCACTTGAAGGCAGCGGATCCCCTGAGTCTCAATTTCTTCCACAGGCTCTCCTCGCTCTGGTTGTGACAGGCCAACTCTCCCTTTGCTAATAGAAAGGTACCTGGCCCAGGGGACAACGGCCCAAAGAGAGGTCCCAGTCTCTGGAGCTTTGAACGGCTGCCCTGAGGGTCTTTGCTGGCCTCAGAGACACAACCTCCAATCCGCATTGATCCTAAGGTTGAGCCAGGAAAAACGCTGCTCAGGCAAGCCAACGGCAGACAGTCATGCAGGCAACAACCGAGCATCAGCAGTTTCACAAAAACGAAGGGGAATGTGGGAGCCAGGAGATTGGACATCCACCAATGGTGAGAATAAATTGGGAACAGAGAAACACACATCCCTCTCTCTTCTAGTACACACACTTTGATTTAGGTAAGGCTAACATTTGGCATGGGGATATTGCAACGGCTTGCTGTTGCTCTTGAGTGTTTCCTCAAAGAGTGAAGTGTGTATTTGTGTTTGTTTGTGAGCGAGGGAGTGAAGGATCCTTTCATCTCGCCTCTGCTACCAATCTAGTACCCCCCCCAGCAACCCACTCTCCACACTCTCTTCCTCGTACAGTGGCTGCATTGAAAGCCCCATCACTCTTCAGGTGATTGTTATTTCTAATGTGACAACCAAGCAAGCGGTGTTACCATGCTTCTATATTTGTAGGAGCCGAAGTGAGGATGTGTGAAAGTTAATCAAAAGGGAGAGAGAGACTCTGGAGTGGGGTGATACATCCAAGGCAAGTCTAGGGAAAAGTGGACAAGTAATAAAAAGCAATGATATAAATAATTATACATTTAAAATGTCTGGGGTTTATTAGGTTTTTGTTTTGGTTGAATTTTTCTGCAGCAGAGTTGATATAGAAAAGGAGTTGGTGGTTAGAATAATACGTAGGGATTTGGTTAGAACATATAAAGGATGCAGCAGTGTATCCTCGCTCATCTCCTTCAGCATGCCTCCTCATGCCTTGAGATGTGTTTTAGGGACATCCTTCAATATGGGACGCTGAGTCACATGCCAGAGCATTTAAGGGGACAGGTGACACAATCGAGAAATTAGAAAGTCCCATGGAGTGATAGAAATGACTAGATGTAAAACTGCTGATCTTCGTTGAATCATCTGTAATGTGACCTAAAGTGGCAGTATCAATTGTGATGCAGTTTAAATATATGTGACCCGCTCTATCGAAATCAGTCGGAAGTCGCAACGGCTCATTTCAAAATAAACGTGGATTTGAGTAAAAAACTAGTTTTTCTGGGTTTTGGTGTTTTGTTTGATTTCAAATAAACAAAGTCTTGGCTTTCAGAATCTGAAACTTTTATTTCCAAAATCAAACGATAAATAGATGTTTGAAGCTTGTAATGGGAAGATGACAGCTCTCACGCTGCTCTTCCGCAGCGCTGCCCCCCCTCCCTCCGGCTGACATTATGAATGAAAAGCGTATAGTAATCATAAATAACACGGCAGAGTCCGTGACAGTTTATTTTCATCTGATTTCAAATAAACAAAGTCTTGGCTTTCAGAATATTGAACTTGTTTCGCCAAATTCAGATCATAAATACAACTTTGAAGCTTGTAAAGGCATAATTACAAGCGGAGAACGGAGTAACGTAACGTCACAGCAGGCATAACAACAGCCGGCCTGTTTCTTGTGAGGAGGTTTTTCCAAGAAACCAAAAGCGCACAACCCCAATAACACAAACGCAACACATACACACACACCCACACACTATATAAACCAACATTATTCCTCGCGACTTCACCCGTAAAAACGAAAATATTTTTCCTCCGTACTTTGACAATTTATTATTAGCCGCTGAATCAAGATCGATGGATTTCAGAGAAGAGCAATCGCAGACTGGTTGACACTCAACATTGTGAGAGGGAACAGCCTCCGTGAGCAATGGGTTTCAGCCTGAATCGACTGAATTACTGTTTTGACGGCGCGGTTGAAGTTTCCCCGTTATCCGGCTCCGATTCAGAGTCAGACAGCCCTGAACTGACAGCAGCCCTCAGACCAGGATGCTGAAGAAGGATGCAGGACACCACAGAGGGCGACCACTGCGGAACGACCCGGTGGCGTGAGCACTTCATTCCGTACGGCATTATGGTGAGCGAGGACAGCGCTCAAGAGTTGAGAGGGCCCCGTGACTACAGGGTAGCTGTACTTTAATGATGGAGTTCCCTGTTACACCCGTTACACCCCTGAGGAGTGGTCAAGAGACGAGACCAATGAATGAAATGACTTATGGTAGTTAAACGTTATAACGTTATATTATTTAAATACCTTTGACTGTGGTAACGATGTGTGTGTGAGTATGGGTTATATGTTACAAAACATAAAACAATAAAAATAATGCTTCATATAAGCCACTTACAACTTAAAGTTGGCTAATACTCATTGAAAAATTAATTGTGGTGAAACATTTTTCATAAATTGTTCTCAACCCTACATTTTTAGCACATGGGGAGACATTTTTTTTGGCTACCCCTAAATCCACATGTGGCCCAGTCTTAATTATCTAAAGCATGTTGCAGAGATAGGCAGCTACAAATGTATTATCTTATGTTGGAGCCAGTTACTCTGGAGTCACTGCCAGACTAGCCTGGCTACTTATTATTGACCCTGTTATAACTAGATAAGGAATATGTGTGTATGAGAGTGTGTTTAACCATAATAACTATAGCACATGTGTGGGGGTGGGCTGTGTGTTCTGTTACCACGTTAAAGGATTAAGGTTGTGTCGTGATGAGTGATTGACACAACAACATTATGCAATGTTATATGATTTTTCAGGTGAAAAGCATTTGTGCTACTTGGAAAGGATAAGCTCCAAACATAAACCTCTCCAAAGAGACCGCTTGTGCAAAGAGAGGCACACCAAAAAGGAGCGGTACAGTGTTCAGAGAACGTCTATTTCTTATGAATGGGCACAATCTTGCCCGGGGAGGGACTTCAAGTTTTCTACATGTGTGAGTTGATTTTGAAAGGACTACTCACTTTTGGTAGTGTTACTATTTTCAAATGAAGTTCGTAAATAGGCATGGTTGGTTTGAACTGGAGTTTGACACATACTGAATAGAGTCAGGATTACAGCAATAGTAATTACAGTATAAATAAATAATGATATTATATATTTACGGATGCTTTTACAGTAAGTGAAAAAATATACAACGACGATGTATCTACTACAATGCATACATGTAAAGGAAAGCCTAAAAACAATCAAAGACGTTGTTTTAACCAATTCCAGATTTCTCAAGACAAGCTGACAGGGATCATCAGTTTTACAAGGACATGGTGGCCAAGGATGAGACGTGTTGGTCGTGTTGGTGACCAAAAGGGGTGTGTCCTTGTTGAAGACATCAGCGATTGTCTACGGTATCGCAATTACCAACTTTGCAGATGCTTTGGCCTATGCCACTTCCTGGAGGATTCCAGGGTTTAGAGGACGGACATCAGTGTCTCTACAAAACTTGAGCCAAGTCCTCTGGGGCGGAAAATACAAGGTCAGATTGCAGGAAGAAGGGTCGGTATTTTCTGTATATTTTAATTTTGTTTTGTTTGGGGTTTTTCACGGAGGCAACTCAAATGGGGGGAACTATGATGAGTTCGGGTAACAATGCTTCTTTGTCTTTTCATCACCTTTCCGGTCACCGGTGCTGTGGCAACAGCACATTTTAGGAGCTGTGGAAGGCTGATGCCCAGTGTCATTATGGGGGCTATGACGACCTATGTTGGTTCGGATCAGGAAAAACAACATTGCCACTACCGCCAGCTCCAAACTTTCGGAACTGTGGTCAAGTCACGAAATCTCAGGAGCAGGAAGAACACTCCGCACCGTGGGGGTGGAGCTCGGCTTACCAGGGGAGATGGTCGCCAGCTGTAAAGAAAGCAGTAGGAGGCTGGGTGTCAAATTAGGACAACCACCTGCTAGCAGCAGAATCCACCATCCTCCGCTTTGGACTATGCACAGCAGGTGAGGTGTGTTGATGTGATGTGCTGTGCATACAGAAGTTTGGAATGTAACAGAGGTGGAATAACGCCTCGTGATTTTGAGTTAGTTAGATCACTCATTGGTTAAATTCATCTGTTGGTCTGGTGTGGCGTTCATGACCCAGTGACCCTCTCNCTTTCTCTAAATTAACTTTTGTGCCAAATGATTCTAATGTTGTTAGAGGTTAACATGCAATCAGTTCATTTAAGTATTTATTCATAGTGTTTTGCCAAAATTGTATATCGATGATTGTGCACGTGGGTATGGGTGTGCACGTGAGTACGGGCGTGCACGTGAGTACGGGCGTGCACGTGAGTACGGGTGTGCATGTGGTCTGGGTGTGCACATGGCCATGTACATGGGAATAGATGTGTGCGCATAAGCATGTGTGTTTTTGTGCAAACAGCTCTAGATGAATTCGTTTTATGGTATGGTTCATTTGAATAAATACCTAAGAAAGTACTGCAAACTTTGAAGGCCTTTTTCTCAAAATCATGGTTCGATGACATTCATTATGTAAAGTGACGTATTTTGCTTAATATTTGGAGGACAAAGACAATATTGATATCATTAGAAAGCTAAGAATCTCATCTTTCCAACAGGGTATCAAACTCAAAATGCTGATCTTCGTTGAATCATCTGTAATGTGACCTAAAGTGGCAGTATCAATTGTGATGCAGTTTAAATATATGAACATATATGACATTAAGATTATAAGTAGCTCAAATGTCCCTATAAAATATGGATGTGCAAAACCAGGAGACAAGAGGACAGCTACGAACATGAACACCCTTCATTATGACCTTGCTCCAATTTCTGTTTTCCTCCAGCGCTTGTGACTTTGTGACTGTTTAATAGAGTCTGCACTTTCCCTCCTACCCACATTAGGCATAGATATAAGACAACATAGCCTCAATTCATCATACATCAAGACAGTAAATGTTTCAAAAACTCTGGCTTCTCTCTTCTTTGGATTTAGACACAGATGCAAAGAGTGACATTTTCTATTAAAGTGACAAACACGTGTAACATGAGGGAGGTTTTAAATAACACATACAGCACAACATGAGGGAGGAAAGTGTGAACACTTCTCTGCATTCATTATCGCATTTAATCAGCACAACAACGACGCTTAGTACAGTAGTTATGCAAACCTGTTATCATGAACCTGTCAAGAAAAGGTTATCTTTTCAGCTACGGAGGAGGAGTTCAAGATCAGTGAACACACACACACACACTTTCACACACTGCAATTAGCCTTATTTACAGTGATTTGCTCAGTCAATACAAACTCTCATCGCCACCTCTTCTTAACTCAACTTGTATTTATATACTGCTCAACAGGGCTTGTTGGGTTGGAGTGTCTCTTGTACTAAGTACATCATTTTATAAGTTTATTTTCAATAACTGGCCTTAACACAATACAAGTTTATAGCAGTAGCAACACATTGTATCAAGGAAAACTGTTTAGTACAACAAAATGACACTACATTTGATATAATTCTTGTCAGGGGTTGGGCTGTTCGAAAAAGCTTCATCTAAGATTGTGAAGGTAAAAAGTACTTTGGCAGCAGTCCAGCTTGTTCAATTGCTTTCGGTACGTGCAAAACTTTAACATTTTGCTCTAAATTGGCAGCCTTTCTGTGTGGGGATTTCCCATCATTGGCCTGACACACGTATCTGCAATCCAATTACATTTCTGAAAATAGGATTTCAATATCTGACATGGTGAGCAGGATATTCTCCATTGCAGGTTTAATACACTTTCTGCTGATAACATGTTTTAACATTATACAAATGTGCCAATATATCATGTCAACATATTGTTCATAACTAAAAGCAGCACAAAACACTTGTGAGCAGCATAGTGAAGCTGTGTGTTTGTTTGTTTGTTTGTTTGTGTGTGTGTATTTGTGTATAGCAATACAAGCAAAAACCCACATGCTGCCTATAGACCTGAAAACCTACTTTCACGTCTCCCAGCTGAATATGGTTTTTCCTTCCTTATAGTGGAATAACAGGGTCAAAGTTACAACCAGGCTGGGAGAACACATTGCAAACATAAACTGCACTAACCGGTGTATTCCCACTAAAGCCACAGAGCATGAAAGGCTCCCGCTCCCTCACAGCACCACAAGAGCAAAACCACAGTCTTTGTGGGGCTTGTTAGAAAGCCCCCACACTGGAGCATGGAGGAGACAATAAGAAGGAGCAGACGGAAAAGCAATGCCATGTAAGTTTCAGGAAAATATTCTGATATTTGTTGCAACAACAAAGAAAGGAAATCAGCTGTTCATACATCGGCTTGGCACAAATAGAAAATAGGCTACATATCAAGAGAAATGTTATTCTCTGTTTCCTGCCCAGGGACTACATATGTAAATGAGCTAATAGCTAACTGGTACAGCGTAGAAGCTGTGCATTGTGCCTGTCAAATAAACCAAGAAATAAATACATAAAATATAACATACTGCTCAGGACTGGGCAGGTTAATGTTTTTTTTCCTGTGCCTTTGTCATTTCCCATTCTTGTCCCGCTTCGATTATACTAATACTCAACCATGAAAGGCATGCATTCATGCATGCTGCTACTGCAAGAGGCTATTATCTTCCTCACTGGAAAAGCCTTGTGCTTTAAAGAAGCAAAGATGCAGAGCTTATTATTACTACTTACTTTGAGGAGCTTCACATTCAACATTAGTGATTCATCGATACTGCACAATCTGTCTGTTCAAAGAACGAGCACCTGTCAATACTTTTTTTTTTGCTATGGCCAGCAGCTCCTGAAAATATTTAAATGAGGTGGTTGCACACAGTCATGTAAGGGCCAGCTCAGGATACACAGTATATTCTTTTGAAAGTAATTTCTAATCACTTATTTGTTTAAAAGGTAAAAATTAACCCCCAATTGGTGAGTTAATATATGCAAATGTAGTACAGTTTATAATACCTTCTAACCCAGGGGTGTCAAACTCAATTTCTTCGCGGGCCACATTAGCATTATGGTTGCACTCAAAGGGCCAGTTGTAACTTTAAGACTATATAAATATATAATATATATAAAATAATGTAGTATATTAAATTATTGCCTCTGCATTGGATTATTATCGGATAGGGTAATAAATTCATAATTAACTACGTCTGAAGGCGAAAGTAGGGCAAATAATTGCAAGTCTGTTCAGTGCGGCATGTCACAAAATGAGATGCATTGGGGTACATGTAGTTTATTGGCATCTGTAAAGCGGCATGCAACCGTATAGTAAACTTATTATATTCTTTGCAAGCTCTTGCGGGGCCACATAAAATGAAGTTGCGGGCCGGATTTGGCCCCCGGGCCTTGAGTTTTTGACACCCCTGTTCTAACCAGTCATCATCTCATCTGACAAAATCCCTGTTGTAGGCTTAAAATGTGAGTCCAAATGTTTAGGATTGTTAGTTACTATTAACTATTAAATCACATTGCAGCATTATTTCCTCTAGTCACTGTTACTGATAGTCAGTTGGCATTTGTTCTGTGCCCCCAATCAAGCAGTTTCAGTCTGTCGAAGGTTTGGACGTTTTAGTCAGACTCATGCCCAATGTGAGTCTAATGTTATTTTTGCAACAACAACCTAGAACGAGAACAGGTCAAGAACAGATCAAAAGCACTATAAAACAGACTCTCATACAAACACACACAGGGGCAGGCAACACAATGCTCTGGGGTTCAGACAATGACCTCATACCCTGCCGGAGAAGCAACCCCAACCACAAAGACAGAGAAGAGCTTTGAACAGCGACGTACACATGCTCTACATGTATTTTTAAATCCGCTCTCCTTGAAAGGAGAGGCCCATTACACTCAATAGGGATCTTTCTTCCCCCTACTGTTACCCACAGCTATTTTCTTCCCTTTTCTCACAGAGTTTGCAGGAACAAATAACTGAAAGGAAAATAACTCTGGGTTGTTTTGTTTTCGAAGCATCCAGCTTTCCTTTCCTTGCGCGAAATGAAATAGCATACTGTAATTCCAAAAGCAAATAGATGTTTTTCGGTGGGAGCCGTGCTGTTTAGGCATCTCAGGCCTGTCCAAGAAATATCTTGAAAGTATGGAAATTAGTACATAGGCTCCTGTAAAAACACACACCCATGGCTCTAACACTGCTGCTATGGATGGTTTATTATTTATGTCCTGTACATAGAAACTAGACTGGGGGATAAGAGATGAAACTGAATTAAACATCATTTTATGGGGAGACTAATGGTTAGTGTGCCTGGGAAAGTGGAAGTTAAAGTTTCCAAGTATTTCTGTGTGATTTATTTTTAACTCTGTGTGAGTGTCAGATTTACTGTAACTGTGAGCACATTGGCTGCTCTCTTACTTTTTCTAAATTCCATTTCATGACATAATGACAGATAAAAACCTCACGGCATTGCCCACCCGTATCCCCCTCCTCTGGCTCCTTCTCTCCATGTCTTGCTGTGCCTCAAACCAGCAATACAACTCAGAAAACCACTTGGCTTGGTTTACCTCCCATCTATGCCTTTTAGAAACACTCTCTAGTACTTAACAGGCAATTACCGCACATTATACAAGAGCATTGGAAAAGAAACTGCCAGAACCTGTCTCATAAAATGAGTGAGGCTGCAATTTGATGAACAAACTAACACATGTACACACCTCTTAAATCTGCACCATCTATACATGAAAGCTTGACGGTGCCATTTGACATTGGGCATTTTTAAGCTATAAGGGACAACTCCAGGGCAAAGGTCAAACCCCCTGATGAGCAGTGATTGGCTATGAAGACACCGCTATGGGATGGCTTGGTATAGGTGAAATCCCACAGGATCCATTAATAAGCATCCTAAGTGATTTGATATGGTAGTCATACATAACCATCTTATTAACTCTTGGATACAGCATGGATGGGGAATGTCATTTAAATCATAATGGGAAAATGAAAATAGAAATAAGCATTTCTAAGGCACCATACATGAATTGCATGCAGCGGGTTTAAATCACCAGATAATTCATAATATATTAAGTGTACAAGCAGATGTTGTTTATGGTTTCCTGCAAACAATAAATAAGAATAAAGAAGAAAAAAAGGAAATGAGAGAGCTTATGAATAAATGTGGGTTGATGTGATTGTCAAGACAAAAAAAATGTAACAGTTTTTTTAAACAGCTCAATTTGTTTGATTAACAGAAGACAGTATGTACAGCAAATATGTTTCACGGACACTCAACATATTACTGTCTCAATTGTGCACAGATTGCCATTTGAAAATACCATGTAAGAGTGCCAGGAGGTCCAGACATACCTAATGAATGGTGAGAAATATGTAAATGTACTGATAATGTAACAAAAGAACTTAAACTGATGGTGACAGACTTTCCATAGACAGTACATTTGACACAATTGTTGACATCAATATTTGCTTTACACACAAGGTAAACACAAAATCAAGGATTATGTGAGAGGTTTGAATAGTATTTGTTTTTTAAAAACATTGAAAAGAAAATATACCCTTCAAAATTATGAAGCCAGGAAGAGTAAAATATGACAAAGGTATTATACATTAAACATTTTCCAAATTATCAACCAAGTCAATACAAATCTCATCCCATTAATTATGGGACTGAATTGAAAATGCTTTTTCTTAGAAAACTTGAATTGTGACTTTGAAACAGCGCCGTTTTACTTTTGATTGCAAAGGTACTTGTAGAAAATATGATTATACATATAAATATGCACCTGTGTCAAGTAAACTGCCTTGTGGGGATGAAATATTTTCTTAATGTCTTTCATTTTTTGTAAAGCACTTTGAATTGCCTTGTGTTGAAAAGTGCTATATAAATAAACTTGCCTTGCCTTGCCTTGCCTTGCCTTGTGCAAGTCCTTTTTTGATAAAGAAATGAAGGTATTGAAGGTTATTTATAGTGTTCAATGGTAATATCTCACATTGATGGGTTAAGTCATCATGCTACACTTTGATGCAGCCGAGTCCTACTGCAGACAGTGCAGCTATTTGGAGAATTTTCCTCCTAGAAAGTCACACGGCGCATTGAGCCTTCCCTTATTTAATGGTTCAATAGCGATACCTACTCCCTCCTGTTTGAGAGCATTGTTTCCCTATGGTTATTGCGCCATCCGTTACCCCAGCGGATGCCTGGCTGACATAAATGCATACTTCCCATGCCAGCAGAGCAAATTAAACTGAATTGAAGGTGGAGAGAGAGAGTGGGAGATTAAGTGAGAGATGGCCTGGAGAGAGAAAGAAAGAAATAGAGGAACAAAAAGATTAAGGAACAGATTGGAGGAATGACTTGCAATCAGGAATAGAGGAGGCACTCTGACTCTTTGCGACCACACCCACACATACAGGTTGGTTTTCCTACTCTTGTAAGGCCCATTCTTCCTTCTAGTTCCAAATTGTATGCATATAGATCACTTTAATCAAGGCCTATTATGATTCTAAACACATGTTGTGTGAACCTAGTGTATATATCTGACATCAGTTTGTACAAACACCAATTTTATATTCCTTTTTTGGCCTGTAAAAAAGAATCAAACGCCACTCAGGCATTCCAATGCCAAACCCCAGTCACAACTCAAAAAGGATGCTTAGACACTTGGGGGAATCTGCTTATTTGATGTCTAACTGAGAATTAGATGAAGGATCAATACTAAATTCATCTGTGCGTTCAATACTGCATGAGGTATTTAGCCTAGCTTAGCAGCAGGTTTGTAGCAGAGGGAAACAAGTAGCCGTCGGCAAAATCCTTTTACTGACTTTTACTTTACTGTCTCTCTGATTCTTGGCAAATAAGCATGACTTCAATTATCGAGGAATTACATTTCCTTAATCCTCATCTTCATTTCAATCTAAACAAAACCTATACTTAAAATAACCCTTTAAAATAAATGGGTAAGTGAAGTAGAGTGAAAGATTTTAAAGATTTAAGATAAGAAAATAGGGATTGAAATGTTATTTCCACATGTAAAATGTTATAGAATATGGTCATGGCAAAGTGGTTTTACAGATAACTTAAGTGAACATTTTAACAGTATGACATTCTGACACGTTGAAATGTCATTTCCACTATTGCCATCTGAATTGCTACCAATCAGCCTTCTTATTAAATTTTAAAAGGGCTTGCAATATTTCCTCAGCCTTGACAAGGCAGCATTGTTGTACCCTCCGTCTCAGGGGGGGGGGGATAATTGCTTACCCTCACACCGTGTGTAAAGTGTCTCTTCTATCATCAGAGACTGTGGCCCCCCACCTCTTCAAACACAAAGACAACCCACCGCTGTCCTGGTTCACCACCGCAACAGCGATCAACAGAGGGCCCCCCCAGGGAGAACAGCCCCCCCTGATCCGGGCAAAGGCTGTGGAATGGAGCCCACTCAGGGACACTCATTAAGACACTGCACGCACAGATCAGGCTTTCTTTCTTGTGATCTGATCTGTGTGGAAATCCATTCCATGTGGTATTTCTTCCCTACTGCAGGCAAACATACAATTCCTACAAACAGATCAACATCTTCAGAGGTGCCTCCTGCTGTGTACCTTTGTTCCTCTCCCTTCTTTGTGTGCTGCTATCTGCAAATATGCTGATGTTGTCACTGTTGCATTACAAATACACACACAGCATGTCCAAAGGGCTCCGTGGGGTAAATATGTTTGGAGCCATCATGCCTCATCATCTAATCATAAAGGCCTTTAGGGTGCAGAGCATGCCTGCTTCTCCCCTTCGCCATACATGCTGATAACACAATTCTCCCACAATGCCCTTCAAAACGACAGATTCATATCTCAGAGGCCGTTCAGATGATTACAAGGAATGACTGAATAAAGTGCTGCTTTGTCAATTTTCTTTTTTGAAGGAGATAATTAATGTGTTTTGAGTTTTTCCAACACAGCTATTCTTTTTTCAGACAAATCCAGCTGATTGTTCAGCATATGCCATTGTGGTTACCGGTGTGATTCTCATCGCCTACTGATTTTCTAGACTCTTGTGCTCTCTGAACCACCGTCAAAAACTGAATTACATATACCACTGACAGAAAGGCTTGTTGATTTACAACCACCCTCTTCCTGTGCCCAATCACGAATGTTGATTTGTGTAGAAGACTTTCATCAACTGTTGTGGTTACAAGAGCGATAAAGAGGCAAAGGTTTCCCACAAAATACACTTAAAGTGCACAGTGGGAGGAGCTAAACTACTGTAGGAACAATGTTGATTGCTGTTAAAATGTAAAACAAAAGCAGTTTATTAGTTTGCCAAACATCCTCCTCGAATACAAATTCGATGGAACACATTGTTCTCAAAGCCCCACATTGTTCTCAAAGCCCCACATTTTGTTTTCGTCCCAGTTAGGAAGAGCAAGGCTCGAACACAACATATGGGGGCATTTGCTAACAACTGACGATATCATTTTTCTTATTCGACAGTCTCCAAATTTGCCTCAGAGGCTAACAACACAGATTTGTAACTGAAATGTTTAACGGTAATTTCTCTTCACGCTGTCAGCATGCAAACCTCTTCTCTTCCCTCTCTCCATTGCCTGCTGACCATTAGTCAACATCCTTGCAACACGCGATAGAAATAGATCAATTTCTCTGACAGGTGTTGTGTCTGAGTAGCAAATCTCCATGCCTCACCCTGCTGGTTAAAGATCTGGATTGAGGCTTTTAGGTGTCTCGTCAGAGCAGTAAATGTTTCGCTTTGCAGTATGAACACATTGAACTGTAAATACTTCGGCACTTTTGAGTATCACGTGGGCCTATAATCTTACTTATTTATTTCTAACCTGATCTACATGTGTTGTGATGCATCATTTTACAACACGATGCAAGTATTTGTCTTTTCGTTTGGAAAGAATCATGTATTTGATAGGGAAAAAGCTATAGGACCATTTGCGTTTTCAAAATAGATAGCCTTTTTTGGACAGGATAGTAATAATGACCAACATTGATATCAAGTTAATATTCTTGCACATTATCCAATAAAGCACAAATGAAAAGTAGTTAGAAAATCAAAGTCGAGAAACACTTCATAATACAGTTTTACGTAAACAATCAGCTAGTAGGCCTACTGTATATGCATACACCTACACACCACTACAACACACAAATGATGTATACCATTAATCTGCATTTGGCTGTTCTGGTGTTAAAGCGACATTTATGTAGTTTGAGGAAGCACATCTCTTACTGGAATAAACATTTTCCAAATGTGTAAGTGTAGTGCTTTCAAGCCAAGACAAAATGCACCCAAGGAGACTTTTTGTGGTTAAAACAAAAACCATTGTCATATCTAAGGCAACTAAATGTATTTGTGTTCAAACAACTCTCCCTTTGTTAGTCGTTAATAGGGAATTTGATGGATTTGTGATAATGACAACAACAAACAGGGTAGACGGCTTCTTTTGCGTGTCGACTGTTTTTCTTGTCTGATTACACGGCACACTTGATTTGTCTAATTTCAGGGATGAGCAGGACTGAGGTGGTAGCACTGTGATTCAGGGGCTTGGTACCATCAATTCAATTCAATTAGTTTTAATTAGCTCAATGGAGAGAAAGAGGAAAAAAGCAACAACCTCACAGGGTCCTCCAACAATGAAATGAATTACTCATGAGTGAAAGCTTATCAAATCAGCCAGCTTTATATGTAGGGAATATTAAATCAAGGCGCTGGAAGACATATGACTGAAATGAGTTATACTGATATTTAAAAAGCATGAAATCTCTATTGGGTTCAAATCAGATCACAATAACAGGCTGGTAGTTATTTGATGATATTTGCTGTGTTATACACTCAGTCTGACATCTCTCTGCTATGAAATGTTTTCATTTATGTTTTAGATGTTCCCTTTGAATGGAAAAATCTCTTTGCACCAAACAGCATTGACTCACATTTGATTGAAGCGTATATCTAACAATGGCCGCAGAGACTGGCAGTTTTGTGAAAGGGGGGACTCTGACAAATGCCAGGAGAACCTCTGTATATCAGAAGACATTGTGGGTTTGTGGGAAGGGCATCTTCGTAAACAAACCTGCAATCCTCCATACTGACATCAAACAATATATTACAACAGTAGTTTCTTACCCTTTATGGATGGTAACTTGGCTGCTACGTGTCCCCCCCCCCTGTCACAATTTGATTTGTCCCACGAGTTGCAAGCAGTTTTACCAACAGAGTGACTTCTCATTCTTTCTTTAAATTGTTTGTTGGAGTTTGGATCCCCAAGATGCTAAAACTATCCCAACACATTTTTTTTGTCTATGTTTCTTAGCAGAATATTGGATGTTATTTTTGTTCCGGTCCCACACATATTTCATACAATGCTGAGATGTTTTTATCTATGCTTAGAATGTGTGTGTGTGTGGGGGGGGGG
>NW_011369947.1:26081891-26113932 GCF_000735185.1 Notothenia coriiceps | reverse complement strand
AAACATGCCACTTGTAAAAATTAAATAACATTTCTGTGAACTGATATTTGTTTAGTGAGCTTATAAGAGGATGTTCCCTGAAAGATTGTAAAATGTCAATGAAGATGTAAGACTTAGTATATTTGTTCATAATTACATACAGTACAAGGAATGTGTGTGTGTGTGTGTGTGTGTGTGTGTGTGTGTGTGTGTGTGTGTGTGTGTGTGTGTGTGTGTGTGTGTGTGTGTGTGTGTGTGTGTGTGTGTGTTTGTGTGTGTTCCAAGTGAATATGCGGCCCCCTGGTGGCCAGTACATAAATTGTGTGGCCCCCACCACCATCCAAGTTCCCCATCCCCGCTCTAAGTAGTGGGGGAGTTTTATACGTGGAAATTCTCTAGCGTTATAATATCAGCGCGGCCGCGGTCAGATCAGAATGCCTCCGAATGCAATTTGAATAGACCTACAGCCAATCAGAGCAACGAAACGTTGGGTCTGCGTCATGCCTTACTGATTGAGATCAATCAGAACCGCCATTCAGTATCCCCTTTGGATCTTCAACGTGTGCTATCATACGTCACGTTCAAAGTGATCCCTTTTTATTTACTACAAGACAAATGTGCCGTTTTATTTCATACAGTTCCATTTTGATTGAGAAAGGGAAATAATCTAAACCTCAGGCGTGGCGTTTCACTGTCAAGGGGGGCGATATAGCTTGTATGTAATTACATTGCAAATACTGATTTGAGCCCCACCACTGTATGGGTTAGCCCTACCATAGATTACCCAACAAAAATACTCTCGCGCCGCCGCCACTGGGCATTTGGTAAAATAATGTATTAATTAATACAACACATGTGTCAACCTTATAGAAAAAGTCTCTGAAGTCAGCATCTCTTATGGCTAAACAAAATAATAAAAGGACTTTATTGTTGTTCCTTTGGACATAATTATTCGTAGTTTACGCAAAATATTAAATGGTGCTTGGACCTTGAAACCTCCATGGAAAAAAAAAAAAAGTTTTCTCTATTACCCCACAACCCAAGTTGTGAATTATAACAAAAACACACAACAAAAAAAGTTTGTTTAAAGTTGTACTGGATACAAGCAGAGGACTTGATAATTTAACACTCACCAGTTTGACGACATGCTGCACTTTTGACATCCTCCGGCTCCGTTTTCACAAACGCCATGTTCTCCAGCTTCACGTTCAAAACATGTTAGCATTAACTTCGACATTTAACACCGAACCTTTCGCACTTGTCGCCTACTGTATCCGTTACTGTATTTGACTTTCGCAATCCTGCGCAGAGTATCTTCTTTAATTCTGTAGCACTTCTCCCAAACAACAGTGCACGTGCAAAATCAAGACAGATTACTGTCTCGAGACGTCAGGTACAATTAGGGCTGTACCATAGTTGGGAGGGTGGTGGGGGACGGGGTCACACATTTTGACATTTACCATCACAGCTACTAGCCAGCTAGCTAGAGCATCACAATGATCTCGCCAGTTGTTATTACAGTCAAGTTGACGTTTGGTCTAATGTAACTAACAACAAATGGTCCTCTTGTGCAAAGGAATATCAAAGGCTATTGTGCATACGTCAATAGATTGTAGGTACAAGTTCATGACTGCAATGCAAGTGGCTGTTGCTGATCAAATTATACATTTAAATGTATATTTGCAAATATAGTTTTACTGGATTGCCATTAAATGTGACATACATACTTGTCATACAGAAAAATCTGTCCATAATTCTGCAACTCTGTTATATGCTCATACATCCGCAGGGAATGCCATGCTCTCAGTCAATCTTGTCAAAGTCAATCTTGTCAATTGTATTACTCAACTTGAACCAATGCATATTTTAAGAGCTCCACTGTGCGTGAGGGAAAACATTTGAAATAAAAGAATAAAATCAGAAAATGGTTACATGCCTTTTTCTTTTTTTTTACCTAACCGAACCAGTCAGGGAAATATGAAATAGATCTATTTGCAATTTCAGGCTACAGCTACATACCCAGTCCCTTGCCCCCCACTCTCAGGAATAAGAGGCAAGGAAAAGGCCTGAAGGGTTGTGAAAGCCATGCTCTCCAGTAAGCAGAAACATGTTTAGCATTTAACACTGTACATGAGCTACAGGTCTCTATCTCAAGCGTCAGTCCCTCTGTTTCTCTGTCTGTGTTTGCTCTCTGTGCCTATCACCCTGGTCGTGAACATGACTATGTGTGATACGTTCCTGCTCATGTTGCATCTCGAGGCATATTCCGTGCCCTCTTAGCATGCTAAAGGAAATGGGTAATAGCTGCAATCTCCTTACTCCTCCACATCACTTCCCACAACTGCCCTCGCAGCCTGCAGCTCACTATCCAAACTCTATGTGGATAGTTCCCCTTGAGTTCACCGGCTGCCTATTTGACGCAGCATAATCAGTGGAGCATATGAATGAAGGATGAGATGCTTTGGTAACAATAGGCCAATGGAGGAGGAAGACAGACAGAGAAGAGAGGAAAGCATCAACACACATGTAGGATTCACTACAGTATTATACCAGAGGACATTTCTCTACACTAACCTGTGAAGCCGAGAGTCCTTACAGTAAGGATAAAACACCAAATCAAACATTCCAGATGAAGTATGGGCCAAGAGATATGAGTGAGAGCTTAAGGGACACCAAGGGGCATGATTTGGATTCAAACCCATACGATTTAACCAAATCTCACATGAGCCCCAGCCTGAGGGACTATTCGGTTCCCCCCAGGAAATGACTGCTAGAGGTGAACATTTAAGCCACCTGTTTCCCTACCCTATAAACAAATGCATTAGCCATTCCCAAGGCCTCAGTAAATTCATTAAAACAGCAGGGAGTGGACCAGGGGGAGACAGGTGACCCCTTCTTCCAACTGACTGACAGCCAAGGTGAGGCAAAGTCAAACCACAGGTTGCTCCCTGCACCCTCACTAAACCTAATTTCCTTTCAGGCTGTTTCTTTTTCTGGGAGACTCCTACTGTGTAAAGTGAAAAGGCCATTTTGTTTCTCCCCTTCTTCCCATACATTCCTTCCTCTATCTTACCAGATTGTCTGTTTTTTTGTTTTATATAGTCATCCGCTTTGTACTTGTTCTGCCCCTGGTAGCCACAAACAAGCCAAAACATACATGGATTAAAAGCTGCCCCTTCCTCTTTCCTACGACACTTTGACCTTCTTACTGTTTATAGCTGCACATTGGTGGTATAAATATTGCCCTATATGTTAACAGATGCACACCCAGAAACGTACTCAGATATGGCCTTGATTGAGAAGAAATCCCCAACTTTTTCACTACAATTTTGAGACAGAAGGAAGACACAACATACTGTGGGTGCACATAGATGCTCCCTATGCCTTCACCTCCTTGTACCCTCTCACCTCTCTCTCTGTGTTTGCTGTGACACCCAGCAGCTGTCCAATGCCATTTCATGGCCTATCAGGACCATCTGTAGGGGTGGGAAAGGCATTAGCTGCTCCATCAGCATACTCATTTTACCCTTCCTTAGGTCAAAGGTGGCGCCTGGGGACATCAACAGGTCACACACTTGTACAAAATGCACAATGCATAAAACTTTCTCTTAAAGGTCACGTAGATGATCTAAAGGATGTGATCATTCTTGCCGACATACAGTTTTAAAATATATTTAAATCCTGCATGATGGATACGTAAGACACCCCTTTGTATTTTGATGTCAACTAAGATACATTTGATCACATTTACACACACACATTCACACACACACAACACACACACACACACACACACACACACACACACACACACACACACACACACACAATCATGCACACACATAAATGCATACTGAGCTCAACTGCTTTCATAATGTACTACATAAATCCCTACAGTGTTTATTTTCCTGAAATCTTCCAAAATTGCACATGTGGTCAGACAAAATGTATGCACTTCAAAAGAGCTTACATAGATTTTCCGCAGCTACCTTAAGTGCACTGAGAGGCTTGGGCTTAACATGACCTCATCACTAAATTTACAACATTACCTGATGCAAGACGCCGCAGCACAAAACATCAAAGGGCTCCAGTCAGCAGTTCTCTCCTTAAGCCTCTATTATGCTGGTTTCAAGTCTGGCTTGGTTTGAAAAAAAGTACAAAAACACGAAGAAGAAAAGAAATGCTGCAAGTAATAGAAGAGTTGGGTAAGGAAGAAAGGACAAGGGGGGTAAGAGGAGGTGGGGGGAGAGGAGGAAGTCCTACAGTCATCATAAGGACAGCTGAGGGCTGTAAATCAGACATAACCATAGCAGTGCTTTCCCACAAGGGCTACAAGCCCTTCCCACTGGCTTCACACAAGTCAATAATTAATAAAAATGGCAGCTTAAGCCATCCCCAGTCCACACATGCACACAAATAAACAACCTTTGTCTTTAGAAAAAGGCTGCCTGAGTCGCTTCATGGTTGTTTAATTCCTGAGAACTGCCATTCATTTCTGCAACAGCAGTTAATAGAAAATATTGTAAGTACTGTCATGAAGGTAAACAATGTCAGCACCAAACCAGAATCAGAATAAAAAAGGATGGGGAAAAAAGTAGAGGCAGAAGACAGAAAAATATTGAAAAAAGTTTAAAAAAATGCGCCATTCAAATACCATTAGCACACAAACAAATACTAAGACACACACACATGCACTCCTCTAACTCATCATACAAAAGCCAGAGCACCAGTCGTTCCACAGGGAGCTCTGCACACAAACTCAGAGTACACACCCCGTCTACGATACACTCTCACAAAACGTGAGAAGAGGCAGCAGGAGAGAGCAGAAGTCCAGGGTCTGAAGCTATCCAAGGTTCTGAAACACTGCCACTCCCTCGAAAAACAATTGTCTGGAGAAGAGATTGGGGAGTGGAGGAAGAATTGGCTGAGGACAATAAGTGTCCACAGCAATGACTCAGCAGCGTGGCTCTCCTTTCAGCACACGCTCTGTTTACGTGCATGGAGTAAGCCACTGTCAGACTGTTTACTTATACCTTTGATATGCAATTGAGTTTCCCTGCTGCTATGAATAAGGCTGCTGACTGAATAATCCTGTTTACTGACAGAATGGACCACCTAAATAAAAACAAAAATATGTAGCTGCCTACAGTTTTCATTTACATACATTTTATTTGTATTCGTATACAATATTAATAAAATAAATTCACTGCTAGGAGGAAGAAAATGTAAATTAAAGGAACAAACTCCAAATACTAGCTGGTCTTCTTATATACTTATAATATTTTCAATTCAACCTAGGATGTGAAAAAGATGTATGCAAAATGTGATTAACATAAACAGTGCTTGTCGATCCCATGAATACAATTCCTGACATTATAATTGTGGAAGAAAACACTGCCAAACAAACCAAAGTGTGCTACTGGAAGTGAAGTACAGAGAGTGTTAATGCGGCTTGATTATAACATAGTGGAGAGACTTTCCTGTCCCTTGTTGCTGTATTGTGTATTGACTCTGTGAAAAGATTCCTATTTCAAAGGTTGGTTTCAGGTTCTGCAGAATGGCAAAGATGAAATATGAGTGCAACAGTTTGCACTGAGCCAATCGATGTTAGGAGTTTTGTAACACGATTAATAGTCTAACTTTAATTCATTATTGATATATTTGCTCTCTTACATCTACCTGCTATTTGTTAGAAGCTACATTTTAAAGCTTCAGAGAGAAAATTGATTTAAAAATGTTAAAAGTATTGACTTTTCTACAGAAATGGAATTTAAATCATGAACTACACCATGTATAGAGCATGTGAACTCTGGTGTGCAGCAAGGGTGACCAGGGTGAGTCAGCATCTCTTATGGTGAGCTACTTTAGTAGAAAGCAAAAGGTTTTTGTGCAATACAAAAGTAATTGTAAAAGTCAAGGTTAGCTGATTTACCCATGTGGGTTTTGTGGAGAAAAAGGTGTAATTAATGCGGTTTTCTGACCAAATTAATCCTATTTAGTCTCATCCTGCTAGTTTGGTTATTTTAGAGTGCACTCTTATTTTGAAAAATAATTACATGAAAAGGTATCTTAATGATTTGCATGCCCTCACCTAAAATAATATTCATGTCAATGCTTTTTTTACATTTTTATAAATCTTAAAAAGAGGTTGCATCCAGACAAATTAGCTCATGTATTTGTCTTAGCCATGATCCAACTAACTGGCAATAAGCATGCACTTTTGCATGCTTGGGCTTAATGACTTGTTGCTCTGACAACATCTTTGAAAACCCATAAAATCCAACTCATGTCAAGTCATTACCATCAGAATATTCAAAGAAAGAACAGGGCACAGTGTGCGTGAGCAGAAACAATGCATGCGAGCAGAGAACTGTCCGTCGTTCTGAATTCACAGCCGCTCACAACACAGTGGGAGTGCTGGGAGCTGTCTGTGAAGTATGTGGTGCTGAAGTGTGCCAATGGGCCGTGTTCATAAGGCATGTCCTTCCTTGATGGTCATTGAGTCCTCACGGTCTATCCCACAGTGCATCTTGCACCCATTGTTTCTGGTTCAGCTGTCCCACTCGGAACCGGATAGGCTGGAGGTGGCAATGCACTGTGGGATATGCCACAAGCACTTAATGACAAGGTCACTGAAATTCTCAGAGCAGACACTAAGCATTAAACTGTAAGTAATGGAGTGAGGAGAGATGAGCAAAGATAAATAAAGCAACAATATTAAGAAAATGATATGCAATGTTTGGGTAAGGCTTGTCTTTGACACACAAAACAAGTTGATAGGGCTTTGTTGAACATTTTATTCTTGTTTCTATACAACCCATTGTGGTCTGAAAAGGTTTAAGCCTTGAGCTAGGCATTTTCTTTGAAAGTATGCTGATTCAGAGTTTTTCTCCTTCACCCAGATATCAATGTAAATGCTTTCTGCAACTGACGGATGATTAAACTTACTGGCTGATATTTGACTTATCTTCTGAATTTCAATCTGTGCAAAACATGGCAGCTGTAATACAAAGTTATACTTTTTACAGAATTCATTTTTGGAATAAATGTAAGCTAAAGAAATAAGATTTAGCCAAAAGCATTTCTTTTCTTTTATATCTGTGATTTATTACACCTGCTGTAGTTTAAATTGTTGTTCACAAGATTTTACGAGTCACATCAGCTTCTTTACACGGCCCATATTTTACTGATTATTCCAGCACACATCTGTTGTGCTCAAACAGTTTGAAGTGTTTGCTGCTCTGATTTACATGTCATAGCAGAGACTGAGCTTGTGAGGTGTAGCATTGATTTGCAAGGCTATATACTTTATATACAAGAATAGTATGATGTTTATGATTAAATTGGGTTGTAATGAAAATTGCTTTCCTGTGGCAATCCATATATAATAAAAATCCAGATTTGTAATTAATTATGCAGCCATCATGTTAAATTAATTGAATTTCCCAACAGGAATCTCCATTCTCACATTCAATTTATTCAGTCATCATCAACAAAACAATAATGATGTCTTCTGCCATTAAAGATTGATGAGTGCTGATTTGATCATTTTGCAAATGTAGAAAAAGACCTGGTAATTATCAAAACCTCTGCATTGTGAGAAAGGCAGGGACTTCATGTGTCTTTCCCTCCCTGGCAAGAGAAAAAAGGTTAAAGGAGATGGAGACGTTAATGTAAGAGGAGAGAACAACACGCTCGCTCTCTCCTCATTGACTTGCCCCGGGCTACACAGGTGTGACTAAGTCTTATAGATTCACGGCTGATGGCAGAGCAGGGTTAGTGAGTGAATAGTGGGTAACCGGAGCAAAGTGCCCGCCTTGCAGATCCTTGGAGAAAATGGCTTGGCAAGAGAGAGAGCTCTCGATCGATAATACTCAGAAGAAGTTTGATAGGTTTTTGGTGGGGCCGACTTTCAACACAGCATCTGTGCTCTGGAAGACCTAAGAGCTCTGCTGGTTTCCTACCATCTTGTTTTCTCTGTTGATTCTCTGTCAGCCTGGAAGCTATTCACTGGGATGATATTGATCTTTCCTCTTACTGAATAGTGGACACTATTACCCAACTGTTTTTCTTGGTTAATTTGTTCTGAGAAGGTCAAATTGAATAAACCTGTGTTTAGGAGGAACTGCCACTGAGATTTGATATAGTAAACCTAACCTAACCTATACATGTTAAGAAATCCTGTATTATGCATCTGAATTTCATAAAAAAAGGTAAATAAGCAACAAGCCATAACCCCACTCTGCATCTCTGCTGCTGATACAATATGTGGCACAAACGCCTCCCGTTTCCCACCTTTTACAGCTTGCTATACACCAGGGGCAATGTCAAATCTTAGTTATTCTAGGGACTTGCTGCGGAGTTTGAGGCACAATACATGCACACCAGTCCCGAAATACCATGCCAAATGGTGTGACACTGATAAATCCTGGACTGCTCCTTTGGAAAATGGAAGAGAGATGGAGAGAAAGGGAGACTTGGAAACCCTGTGAGTGCTAAACCCCCGGAATCAGCAGCATTAATGGCAAGAGTGGCTCCGATCCCAAAACAATCAGATCTGGGCTTATTTAATATCTGGGCAATGATTTGAGACATCTTCCGACATTTGAAATTAAACAAGAAATGTTTTAAAATACTGATTAATTAAAAAGATATTGGCTATGTTATATAACACCAATAGAGCTTAGTATCAGTGACGTAAGTGCTGTTATTTTAGCACTGCACTTGACTGCACTTCACCCGTCCAATATCCAATCTGTCCAGTCATGTGCTGTTCCTTTTTTTTTCTGGGAAATGTAGAAATGAATAAAATATGTACTGTGTCACTATTGGGCTATATTTGTTTTAGAGTTGATCAAACAAGGTACATTGCTTTAAAACATAATGATTTCACGCGTTTTGCGCATGGTTGTGAATAAGAAATATGAAAATGTAGAAGAAAAACGTATGCAACAACAGTGCACTAAACAGTTATGAATATCCAAGTATGGCAAGGGACGTGATCCAAAAGACTAACGAAAAGTCTGCACTGCATCAGAGCAGTCACTCAGTAAGTCTCACTAAAGCTCTGGATTGATGGTTGCATTGAAATGGCTGGACTGAGATGGAGGGAGGGACAGATTGTCTGCGACTCTGCTCTCCCTCTCTCTCCTCCCCCGTCCTCCCCCTCTTTTCCTCTTACCATCATTTAGAAACACTCAGCCTTCACGTCTCTGCTTTTCCCCTTCAAACTGTGAAAGTGGCAGCCAAAGTGGCAAATGTGACACAGGCCTCATATGGCCCTGACAAAGAGGAAGATGGCAGAGAAAAGCTGCGTAGACACAAGAGAAGCCATTAAAACTAATGTTTGTAACGGGACATATGGTACAAACTAAAATTAACACCTTAGCTATCAAACTTTCAATTTGTACCTCCGCCCAAAAGCCAAGTAAATGTGGAAGAACTACAGTTAGTGCATCAAAGCAAGATACATAACAACTATAAAAAATACAATAAAGCTGAATGTGATTGAATTCCAGTACCCATTTCATTCTTATGTTCTCTGTTGAATCCCAAAATGGTGTCAGCAGTCATCGCTCAATTGTGCTTGTCTATTCCTGGCTCATTACAGCTGAGAGAATGGTGCTGTACAATTGTTTGACCGTTCCTGCTCAACCTATGTCCTTGGCTGCTGAGAGCGCTCCACGAGAGAGTTCTATGGGATAAATGGTGGCTATTCCCACTATCTGCCCTGTGGCTGTCTGCATACAAAGAGCCATGGTATCTGTTACGAGAGAAGGCTGACGAAGGTACGCTGGCTGCACAAACCCAATGCAGGCATGCCCCAACTCTCTAAAAAGGATCCATTGTGCCCCCCCAAAGCCTTTCCCCCTTAGCGGTGAAGTGGCCATTATGGCCTGCAGAATAGGCAACCCTCTCCATTGCCTGGCAGGTAAAGTGACGCCGTGATGAGGCTGAGTGTGGCCGCGGTCGTAACAGTAGACAGTCTCTCAGTATCATGACCTCCATCAGCCCCAGAGTGCCCCCTGTGGCTCACTCCATTCTCCCAACAGGTGGGGACCATCCAGACTTAATTCCAGCCAGTGAATAGAGCCATTGGAACAGGTGCATTCTGATATTGGAAATAGCCGATATTGGAGTTGTGCGGTTGACAGTTTTTACCGTGTACGTCTCAACTTTGGACAACTTGTATTGATTTTGCTGCAGGGGTGGTTCTTTGGAAATAAATTCCTGTATGACAGGAGAGACAAAAGCCTTATGGATTTCTGGGAGAGGAATAAAGTGCGGTGGAGCACAGCAATTCTCTTAAGAGTTTCACACAGTGAGCAATATTTTACAGCTTTGCTCAGTCAGCTAAGGAGTTTGGAAGAGGAGTTTAAAAGAAAGAAACAAAAACAGTGGCAAAACAACCATTACATGTGGGGCTGATGAAGCTGTATGCCCATGGTGTTAACTACAGCTTATTTGCAAATTAGAATAGGGAACACAATTCAAAAGTGATGACTGAGCTTTCTATACCATATTTACTACATCTTTGAAAATGCTGTCTACTTTTCAGGTGGATAATCTCATGACATGCTTTGTTGACCAGAGAAAGAATCCATTAAACATTCCTCTGAAGAAAAAAAAGGCTTATCATGGGATTAGCTTTTATTTGATTGCAAATGACTCTGTCCAAACAAGTAAGTGACACTGGTCAAGTCCAGCGCTTAGCAACTGCTATTGTTTAGCTAGATATGGAAGTATTATGCAAACACATTGTATAATTATGCACAACTAGAAATAGTGTTGGATGAGTGATTTCCCACAGTATAAGGATTAGTAACCAACACCCACTCTTTAATTATGAGCATAAAACTCTTATGTTGGCTTTTTATGTCCCATATTCCATGTTATGCAAAGTGCTCCAGTTTGAAATATAATAATTTCACAGCTAACCACATGTTAGCATATGCCAGAATGGATACTTTTGGAGAAAATGCAAGTTGTCTCCTTTTTATGGGTTGTTTTAATGCACTGATATTATGTGTGACTCTGCACTGTGGATGACCTTGCAGCTGCCTCTTCTAATGATAGGAGGAGGCAGGGCATTTCAGGTTGTCGATATTTATGAGAGGACACATACTTGTTGTCTCCTAAATACCTCATGGGGCAAAGAGCAACAGTGGCGTGATGGAAGTACGTGACTCTTTCCAGAAGACGTCGCAGATGTCCCCGACACCTTTCCGACACCTGCGGAGGATATTAGCGCCACCTCGATTTACGACTTTGTTGTTATCTCCGTGTTTTGGATAGACAAAGATGGAAACAGTGGATTTGGCTTTGTGGATGATGACACAAAGCCAAATGAGTCTCTAAAAAACACCACTTTTTCCAACAAAGTTAGAGAGGAAGGACTTCAGGTCTTCAGATTGCAGGTGAGCACGATACATCATCATCAACAGAGTGTTAATATCAGTTTGCTTTGTCCAGAACGTGCCCTTTCAAGTGGGGAGGTAGGGAGTCTGGGGTGATATTTTTAAACCTGAGAAACAGCAGCTGCCGTTGCGCTGGAGTTATGTGGGTTAAACAGCTCACTGGCGGGTGCTAAGGAGATATGTCTCACACTTGAAACACAAACCGGTCCTGATAAACTTTCCAGCCCAAAATCCTCCCAAGTCGAAGTTGGGTGACACCCGAGGGAGATGATATTTGAGGTGAGGCCAAAAAAGAGATAAGATGCTCACATTACAAAATGCCTGTTTTATCCCTCCATTATTAATACTCCCTTATTCTCTTTAGGAATATCAAGCTGAGCTGAAAATATGGAAATGCAAATATTTCAAATCTAACCACTGGAGGCTACGGCGAACATCTTCATTAATTCATTAGCCTGCTTTTTGTGGGTTACTCTGATTTTTAAAAAGGAGGCTGGGATTCCATTACTTTCAACTGTTTGAGGGAGGAAAAAAGCCCTCATCCAAGGTTCAAATGTGCGTGCGAGCTCTCATGAATTCATGACCCAATCTTTGCGGAATACAGTAGAGTATGTGGCAAAAATCCAGGGTTTTTCAACACTCAAGTCTCTCAACTATTTCTCAATTAGAAAGACCAAAGGCAAGTTGTTAAAAGCCGAGCAGAGAGCTTTGAACCCAACTGCTGCTATCACGCATACATTTTGAGCCCTTTTTCTCTGGCGCCGACAATGAAAGGACATGTACTGACTTTTACATCCTCAATAATAAATATCCTGCTAGAATGACTCATATTAGTACCAATCTAGACACGATATCCTACCGGTGAGGCCACCGAGGAGGAAAGGGCGTAGCTCGATCAGATCGATGGGCCATACTGTGTCCCTTCCCTCTATCTTTCCACCACCCCTTTCCTTTCTCTCACAAATCATTCCATGCAATCACTCAGAGACAAAAAGTGGTCTTTCAATCCAGCTGTCCATCATAGGCTGTTCTACCTCTACTCAGCAACTGCTTAATCAAAAGAAAAAAAGAGAGATTGAAGGGCAAGACAAAAGAGCTGGCGGGGCACGTCTTGTTTATAATGGCACCCACAGCTAAAATAGAAGGAGTGAGGAGGAGTAGGGAGAAATCTTTATATCAAATTCCTTCCTATTTTTATGCAAGGGAAAGTGTCTGTCTTCCTTATAGCTCCCCTAAGCTCCTTTAACCTCTCTTCTCTCCCACTCTGCGGGTGAATGCTGGACGGGAAGATGGATGAGGGCCAGACGGCAAGCGGCAGAAGAGTGAGTTAATGAGGCCGATTGCTCTCTTTGCCTCCTTGTGAGGGATTACAGGAAGATTACCCATTCTGATTCTCTTCTCTTACAATGTTCAATCCCTCGGTCTCTGTGGCGGTAAACTGGAGGGGTGCCACGGGGCGGGAGGGGGCATGGGGAGGGTGTGAGGGCCAATGTTTTGATAGAGGTGAGATAGAAGACAGTGCCTCAGCTCTCTGTCAGGGGAAAATGACAGCTGCTCAAAACACTGACCTGCGAAAGGATAGAGTTTCTGACTGATGCTTGCAATCTGACAGCTGCTTCACAGGCTGTGCTCGGCCTAAATATACCCAGCATGAGACTGAATATCTTATAAATCGAGCTCCATCATTAGATCCAGTCCCTCTCCAGATTCAATATACAGAAATTCAAAACAAACATTTACAACACCTCAAATGATGCATTTGAAAAGGTGTTGTTATTCCGCAGTGTTCAAATGGCATGCTGATTGTGTGTTGACCAAAATGATGGCATTTGAGTTGAAACGCTGGAGCTTCAGTATGCAGGAAAAGTTGTTAGGAGCCTAATGTCACAGGGATGAGCGAAAACAAAGAGAAGCACGGGACCTCAAATCCACTTCTTGCACTCACTGCTAGCGAACAGTGAAAAGGTCTGGAGAAATTATTCAAATTGCAGGAGAATTTGCAATTATTATAAGTCATCTCAACCCAAAAAAACAATGTTAAGCACCCTTCATGAAGTACACTGAAAGCTTGGAGAACAATGGCATCATGTATGGACCCACTTTCTGTCTCCTATTGTATTATTATAAAGAGGAGAAGCTACTTAGGTATTTCCACAGCCAGTTGGTATTTTTTGGGTAATTTGGATATGACAACGGATGTGCTCAGGAAAAGTAATATTGGTACTGTAATTCTTCAGATAAATGTTTATGAATTGACCCGCTGAAGAGGGCAACAAAATGTAGTTTTGATCCATTGCTCAGGTGTCAGCGGAGTCTTCCAACAGTATCCCAGGCTTTATGAGACCACACATTTCTGGCATGTCAAAGGAAATTTGTCAAATCACCTCACCTGTTTTCTAGTACAGGGCTTCATTTGCATTAAGAGGACAGAAAACTCAATAAGCACCACCTTTTCCAGTGTGTGCTTCAGCAAATAATCCATACTGTTTTATATGTTCCTCTTCAACCAATAAGTTCATGGCAGTCACTCGCAGCTGGGAGAATTTTCATCAAAATGCACACTTAGCTATAAGAAAATCTAAGAATAATAAAAAAAGAAAAATGTAATTACTGACATTTGTCCCACCTAGCCACTGTCTATCAAGAAGGAATGATAAGTGATTTTAGTGATCAAAATGCAAATATTTAGGAAAAATTAAGCGAGCAGTCTCGTCTTTATTCTGAAAAGCTGAACACATCTTCTGTATAAAAAGGCAGAGTAGCTCAGCGTTTCCACAGACGCTTATGTGGTGTCTGCTTTCCTCCTCTCCTCCCATCCCTGCGCTGCTGAACTAACCTTACCTACATCAATTCTGTTTAATTATTGTTAGCACAACTAAAACCACAACCCGACTGGTATCACATAATCAGAGATCTACCGGCTTGTAGTCCTTGTTAAATATCCTCTCGTTCGGGGATTTTGTGTATTGACACCGTTACGCACCCCAGTGGGCGTTTGGCGACACGGTGGCGCAGGACTCGCTGCATACAGTTGCAGCAGGACTCGGCGCAACATAAAGCCACCAAATATACGTACTGTACTGTACGCATTTTACCACGTCGTGCTGTTCACATTAACTTAGAGATAAACACTTATCGGAGAGCATTAACACCAGAGAGGGTCAGACCAGACAAGCTGCCCTCCACCACCCAATTATAATGCAGTTGTCCAGTAAAGAAAGTATACCCTCCGGTGGCCTAATTCCCCGCGTCAAAAAGCTTCTATTATAGCATTTAAAATATACATTAGTTGTAAATAATTAATGATAAACTAGGGCGAAAGCAATCGCCCTAGTACCATAGTCATGATCAACTCTGGTGGGTACAATCCAGCAACATTTTAATTCAGGGATTTGGAGTGAAGGAGAAGTACGTGTGCAAGTAAGCTTGCTGTGTGTGTGAAAATTAGGCCACATGTACTGTATCATCAACAGACTACACTGTGTGTCTACAATTTACAGAAACAAATCTAAACGGGAGCTGTTTAAATAAAACGATACCCCGAGTGTCGGAAGCTGGAATAATAACCCTTTCACAAGTCAAGTCGTCTGCGTAAATAAATCCACATTTTACAGGAAAACTGACTTTCAGCGATCACTGTGATTTTTTTTTGTTCCTGAATTCCCACACTCTGTCACGCGTGGCTTCAAACATAGACGTCCATCACACCGAATTCAACGTGTCTGCTCCCAGAACCGCAGAAAACAAACAGCAGAACACGAATCCACTCGCTTCCCAAATCTCCTCCAAATATTGACCCATTACGCATCGTTTCCTGCTGGCTTCCTCTCAGCGGAACAAAGCCAACAATTGTTAATAATTGGTATATGATAAGTCTAATTCTAAGACATTTTCCATTGACTTCACCTGTCATCATGTGTACGGCTTTAGTATAGAGTGAGAAATCCCCACACAGAAATATGTAGTCACAGAAAATAAGAGAAAAGTCCTTACTTGTGTTTTGCAGCAATTCCTGCAAAGATAATTATCCTCCAGTCTTGGGGAGGTTTGTAAAGATCCCTGGATAAATCTGTAGCAGTTCACGCTTCTTTGTTTCTTTCTTTTTTTATCCAGAGCGTAGAGGAGACCAGAACGAAGGTTTTCTTTACCCCCTCTCTCCTTCAAGACAGATGTGAGTCCTGGCCGACTCGCTCCACCTGCATCCCCGCTGGAAATACCAACAACAAGGCAGAACATGCGACTTCAGATTAGTTTTCAGAATAAAACTCCTAAATTAGTATGTAATTCGGTGGCTTTTATTGTGGAGGTTCTGTTTAGCGGATGCTTCTGTGTGTTTCTGGGGGATTTGACGCATCTCCACCTGCATCCACTGGAAGAGACACAGCAGCATCAGCAGCGGCACCGCACTGAGGAGGCCGCCCACAGAGACACGCCCCACTCCGGCTGGAGAAGGCTATTTCACCCTGGGCGAGGAAGCGAGAGGGAGGTCCTGGAAATGCTGTGAAAAGTATACTCCACTTTCCTGTGTCAATATTTCGGAGATGTGAAAAATAGTTTGGTGGAAGAAAATGTGTGTAAACCTGATAAACCAGTGAGGGATTTCAAGAAAAAAATATATAATCAATTGCGATTAAATAAATAATGATATACAGTCCCATATCGACAATGTTATCCTTTATACATGTCTATAAAGGATATGTTTTACACAAATAATGGCCTGCAGTCACAGCTGCCTCAAATAATGATATCACAGATGGAAGCAGAGCCTATCCTCAGCTAGATGTGAACCTAATTATATACACTACACTGTCTGGCAAAATGGAACAATTACTAATGAGTCACAAACTTTCAGATATAACCATCAGGTGCACTGCTGCTATTATTTGCTAATGACTGCCCACACCCTCCAACATTTCCACGGGCAATTATGTAGACAAAACAGTGGGTCCATGAGCTCATCACCATAAAGGGAGAAAAACAGCATAAAAAGACATTTTCTTCCAAATAAGGCATGCTCCTCATCAGTGCATTTAGTTTGATACACACAAACATATCCCTCATAAAGATGAATATAGGGACGAATGATTGATAAACACTATTACAAAGAAGAAGAAATATTGAGTTAAGGTTTATTTAACAGTTTAAAAGTACCTGAATGATAACCAATAATAATATATTAACAACACTTTTTATGTGTCTCAAGATACAAGTAACAGTAAACAAATAATATACTAAGTAATAATAGGACCAAAGTATCACTCTTATATTCTATTCACATATATTGTACTCAAAAGATTCATAGTATTTCAACCATATAAAATGCATTCAAAGGTATGGTAATGTTGGACCTGTTCAAGTAGAATGATTTTCTAGATAGTCTGAATATCCACAGCTTTATAGGATCTCTTCTTGTGCCAACTGAATTCAAAGTTGTTACCAGTCCAGAAAGCACTGCCAGTTAGTTAAATCTATTACATGTCCACCCTGAGTAAACAAGACCCTAATCAATAACTGAAAACACTGTTGTGTGTTTTTCAACAGATAACAAGTGGGATCAGTTAAGACTAGCCAAGCCATTCCCTTAGTGCTGCACCCTCACCTGTTACCCTAGGCTGCACTGCCATCGCTCATGCTGAAAACAAGATGTCACCTGCACAAATGGGACTATTTGATCTGGGCAGAGAAGAGGGTCATTTAAGTCAGGGCCAGGCCATTTGAAGCTGAAGCTACATTTCTCTCCCTCTCTCACTTTCTCTTCATTCCCTCTCCTCATCATGTCAGACACTGGGCTGACAAAGTTCCTCATTAGAGGCCCAGCCTGGCCTCACTGTGCTCTGTTGCTCCATCTTTCCTTAGTGGGAGAACAACTGGGTCCGCTCATCATGTCCTCCATCATGTCAACACATTGTCATGGTGAAAGTCTTAATTTCAGCCTCAATCACAGGATATCAAAGATTTCAGTTATAAGTCGAAAAGTACAGCAAATATTTAAAAAATGTACACGTTAAAGGTCCCCTATTATACTAGGAGAAGATTCAGGTGATAAGATGGGGTGGTTTCCTTGGTTGCTGATTGGCTAATGGTTACACAAGCCAACAAATCGTGACATCATAAAGTGGCCAAAATCTGATCAGCTCATTTTCAGACAGGTTTTTATATAAATGGATCAGGACAAAAAGAGAGAGAATCTTTTTTCCTGAAACTTTCAGAATCTCTTTACACAGAGGGGACACACGTTGATGTAGAGACATGAAAAAGAGGATTTTGCATAATAGGTGAGCTTTAAGAGTACAAAAGCAAAATGAGTTAATGGCTAGTTTACGCCTCAGTTCTCGTCAATCACTAACTATTTGGAACATTGACCACACAAACACTATTGACACATGGATCAATGGTGTGTCTTTGAGTGTTTTACAGTACACACCATTCATCCAGCCATCAGCCTGTTCTGCCTTAAAGGTGTGTCCACGTCAGAGTAGTGTGTCGACAGAGAAATCACATCAATGGATCTGGAGGGCATCAATCACAGCCCTATTGAGCTGCGTGCTGTAATGGCCGCCTGTCAAAGAGTATTGACACCTCTCAGAATTACATTTTCAGGGCAGAATATCAAATTAAGAAAATATAATGAGGCAAGCTAGGTGGCAATGGTAGTGTTTTATATTGTTTTTTAAGGTATGTCAGTCAGTGTTTAAATTGAGTATTACATTTACTAGTTACTATGGGAAACTTTGCCCAAATGTATATTTGACCATTTGGACACATCTTTTAAAACAAATAACTAAATAAATCATATCGTTTTATCTTGTTTTATTTAATTGCAGATTTGTATCAGCACAATACATAATTATATTCAGTATTATAGCAATGTGTGATGGCCAGAGCCACACAGGGTAAGAAAAATACACTGCACCCTCACCTCCAGTAGTTTTGCTTCATTTCAGTTACAGTATAACATGTCAACAATTAACAACAGACATTTGATTTAAATGTTAAACTCTGTATTTGCTTGTAACCTNAATGTTGAAGTTAAAACATTATGTCTTAGTTAGTCCAGCAGGAAGGGCCCTCAGATTTTGAGATAATCATTGTTGTCATTTGTTCTACCTCGGGTAGGGGTATCTCAAAATCTGAGGGCCCTTCCTGCTGGACTAACTAAGACATAATGTTTTAACTTCAACATTCAGAGGATGTTTTGAGGGTGTTATTGAGGCCTGAGATGACAGAAGTTTTTTTTTATAAAACGTTCCTTTAATGTGATATGTTAAAGGTCAAACTTTTTGCCTTCAATATTCTAAGGATGTGTTTTGGACGTTGTTTGGGTAACACATTAAAGATGTTCTTTATAAAACCTTCCCTCAATGTTACATTATAACAAATGAAGAACATTTTCAAAGCAACATTCAGAAAATGTTTTCAGGAGGTTATTCTTTTTTTATAAAACGTTCCTGTGATGGCAGTATTCCCATGTTGCTACCACGCCCCTGAATGCACCACAGTTCCCATTCACTACAAGTCTTTCACTCTCTTTTTGCTTTATGCCACCGCTATTTTCAACTGAAGAATTACAAGAATGGGGAATTGCTTCAACCAATTGGGCTTAGAAACCTAAAAAAGTCTGACAAAGGACCTTTCCACCACCATGTTGCAGCTCAGAGTACTGACAGTAACTGCCTGACGTGTGAGACCTCATTTTATTTCAAACTACACTTGCCAACTATATCTCTGCTTTGAAGAAAGAGCAACGTCAGACAAAGCCTCAATGATATTCATAGCTTCTCTCTTTGCTTGCTGACATCCCTGTATGATTTTCTGATATTGCCATGCTTGATTGCTAAAAGCATAATCTCTTCCAAATGAAATGTTGGATCAGCAGGACCGGAGCCTTTCATGTTGATGGAAGTTGGGCATTGATAACAAAAAGAGACAGAGAAGGAAAATATCCCAATGTCTTCGCTACGTTTGTATCATTTGTTAGTTACTTATCTCATGCAAATCCTTATCTGTCCAAAGCAAACTTTTCTTTATCTGTTAGTGCTCTGCTGAAAGACAGCTTGAGTGCAGAGTGCTACAATAGGAAAATAAAATGCATTATATTATGGTTTCTCAAAGGTCACCATACCACAAAAATTCATTGGCTCCATTTTAGCCTGCAAGAAGAAAAGGTGACATTTGTTATGTCTGGGGAGAAGGAGTGGGCTGTAAAATGCCAAGACGTCCCTGGACGGACGCATCCGTGCTACAGATGTATGGATCAGTGAGACCACAAGGACATCTGGCCTCACTCTGCCTCTGTGTGGCTGAATCACAGACCAGGCAGGAGACACACTCAGAACATCCCTGAGCACAAATGGGCAAATGGAAGACGGACATGAATAGATGAGCCCAATCTCCATTTGGTCCCAGGAGCCCTATTGTATTATTCATTGAGGGAGATCGTAATGGAACATAATCCAGCTTTCTTATCCCTTTTTATTGCAGACAATTTGCTCTGTATTATAAAAAGACTGTTTTACGTGGCAATCCAATAATGTTAATTTGATTGAAGCTTGTGCGCAGACAGAAGTGTGTGAAATTCAACTCTTATTCAGCACAGTATTTACACAGCATTTTCATTAAAGTGAGAAAGAATGAAATTGCTTTTCATTGCAGGTGAATGTCTTTAAAGGACGGTATAGAGACAAATATTTAGGGATGCACCGAATATTCGGCCGCCGAAAATTATTGGCCGAAAATGGTTAAAAAGGCCCTTTCGGCTTTCGAATATCACCGAATGTCAGGGAACAGGGTTACGATGGTAAACTAACGTGTTGTTGTGATGACGTAATCAAAATGTGGCGACAAGCACGGCGAGCGACCATGCTCGCGGCTGGCTCACAGCCAACCTNCCCCGAAGAAGCACAAGCTCTTAAGTTGAGTCTGAAACATTCTAAATCATCAGTAACGTCTACGATCATATTTCCGTGTGCGGTTCGGGTGCCATCGTGTGGCCTTCTGTCTGCATCGTACTTGCTTCGGCTGTTGCTTGGCCGTTGACCAAGTTCGGGGCCATCTTCGTGCGAAATTCCCAATTCCATATTCGTGTGTCCATCTGGTGTCAATTTCGGGACAGTGTGACGCGGGCTTTAAACTTCTCAACAAATGTTAGCATTATGTAAATTCACTTCATAGAAGAGTCAAAGACAGAAGGGAAAGTATGTATTTCAAAACAAAAAATGTTGGGAAATGTTGTGGAAGCTCTCCTCATCTCAACAATGATATGCAAATGTGTTGGTATAAGGGGGATGCCAAGGACAGAAATAGTGACTTATTGGATTCTATTGGCCTTCATCTTTCTCCTATCTGTAAACGTTAACATATTTGCCAAATCAACAAGTCTCGAGGAGTGTGGCCTTGACCCTGTTTTTTGGCCATTAGGCATTTGATGAATGTCCCCGGGAACGCCACACAGGGAGGGAAATGTCGTCCAAGCGGCCATAATGACTTGCTGCAGATTATATAAACAGATCAGTTATTTGCCAAACCAAACCGTGCCAAACAGTGGGTGATGCTTCCCAGAGAGAGGAAAGACAGGCTTTGTTAGTTGCTTGTCTAGTTTATATTGACTTATTATTCAAACATTAATAAAATACTTTTCATTTGTTTGTTACCAAAAAAATACCCTATCCACATTCACACTATAAACTGAGTAGTCACTTTAATATGAAAACTAAGCATTAAAGCCTTTTTCATTTAACAATCCCAAACATATTCACTTATAATAAGTGAATATGTATATCAAGTCATACAAATGTAACATGTTAATGTGAGCAATTTATTTGTATTTTATTCAGTTGTATTAAGATTTTCTAGCAATATTCATTTAAAATGTAAGGCAATAACGAAGAGTACATTGAATTAAGGAGAACTGGAATCTGAGAGATAAACAAAAATCGAACACTGGCAACAGAGATAGGGACAAAGAGGTAGAGACAGAGTAGATAGACTATTGCCCCTCTCCTGGATGCCCCAGAAATTGAACAAACCCACTTCATAAGAGAGTAAAAACACCCAAGCTCCATTTGCTTTGAAACAAGAGTGTTAAAACACACTGAGTGGAGACTGTAAAGCACAAGCTTTTTATATGAATATTATTTGTATTATCAAGTGATAGCCATTTTCTGTATCCATCTGTCCTGCAGGACTCATCATAGACTGCTTTTGTGGAAGTTACAATTACCGAAGTGAATTTAGGTTCCACCTTAAATGGCCTCTGTCGAAGCCCTTTCATCCTTGTTCACTTCCTCTTCCCTTATGCCTAGCCAAAAATAATATTGGAAGTTCTGTTGCTACGTTTAATAAAATTAAAATAAAGTTTAATTTCTACAGCTCCCCTGTGTCCTAACCTTTCCTATCATGTTAACCCTCAAATACGACCCACAAGGTTTCCAATTGAGAAGCCTTGTTCTTTAAAAGTCATGCAATTTGTGCATTCATTCACCAAATACAACATTTAACAGACTTAACATTTAAAAACTAAACAATTATATGGGGCTTCTTTTTTTATATTGGTGTGTTGCGCATGTTTATATTGTTAGTTGTTACATGAACATTAGTATATGTGTGATGATGACAAAGTTAAAAGCGCATCTTTTTCTATGCACTCATACTTTTGCACATCATACACAGTTTTAGACAAGGCCTTAGATTAGCCTACATGCAAATCTATCCAATTCCAGTAAACTTTTACTTAATTTTAATTGCAAAATGTAACTCACAAGATGTCCCGTTTGTGAAAAATGAGTTACAATAAAATCTTACCCATGCATTGCTCTGCTATGAGGCCTTAAATGTAAGGTATCCATCAGTGCAAGTGTGCACGCTTTAAATCCAAACCACAGCAATACCTCTCGACATTGTACTCGGATATGCTCCCGACCAGCTTTTCCGCCAGGGGGGCGCCTTGGACGCCCTTATTCAGCTCGGAACGCCCTGAACTCGAGCCGAGGGCGTCCACAAAAATAAATAATTCGAGAGAAGATCAAGAGTTTTTATCGCTTGAAATGACGAAAAGGACAAGGACATCCCGTTGTTGGAGGGGCAAAGGAGTCTGGTGGGATTATTTTCGCCGCCAGCAAAGAGTGTTCCTGTGACGGAAAGTGTACTGCTGGCGAGCCTTGATGGGGGGTGCAAGTGGAGCACATGCATGAACTGCGAGCGCCGGAGCCTCACAGTGGCGAAACTGAGGCTCCGTGGTAAACTGTGGTAATATGAAGAGCCGTTTAGGAGCCGAAAGAGCCGGCTCTTCTTAGTGAGCCGAGCCAAATGATCCGGCTCACTAAAAAGAGCCGGAATTCCCATCACTAATACATAAAGAGATACTATCTATAAAAGGGACAGCTCAATTCAAAATTCAAGTCACGTGACACAACGTGACGTCACACACACCCCCCCGCTCTCGGGGTGGACGCCCTCTCAGCCCTGGTCTGGCGGAAACACTGCTCCCGACCTATCTGTGATTTAATCCTCATTATACACATCGACATACTTCACAGTACCACCGTCTCTATACAAATCCAATTATAGGCCATTAAAGGTGAACGCTGCCGCACTGTCTGAAGCACATATGTGTCTTAAACGTATTTTGGGTGATCCCCGCTGGTAGGTTCCAATGCAAAGAGGAAAGCTGGTAAAATCACTCAATAAAAAAATGCAAAAGCAATGACATGCAAATGCACATATTGCCTTTTAAATCCAGCAGCAGAGTGGTGATGCCCAAAAGAACAGAAAATGCAGCTGAATGGAAATGTAAGGGAATTAGATGGATATGCTGCGGTATTTTATCTGAGAGTAATACAGCACACACACACAGGCCTGAATATCTATGAGTAATGGTAAATCTGTATAAAAATGTTTCTCAATCCTCAGGTGGCTAGTATGCTAAACTATGCTAAACTGACAGAAGGCCAATTGAAATAAATGACTGTGCCCCAACATTTTTAGCTGTAGCCAGCACCTGTGAGCAAACTCGGTTATGTGTGAGTGTGACAAAGTTGCAAAAAGAATTGGAAATGCATTATAAATGCACACACGGTCCTTTAACAACAATACATTTACTTGTTGAACACACAGCTACTCTTTGACTGGATAAACCACAGTAGTCTTCAGGCTCCCTAAGTGCCCAAAGAGCTCTGATTGATGGACATGTCCGATAGCAGTTAACATTCCAAGATTTTCAAAGGGCCTGATGATGAAGCAATCATCGCTCCATCCAGCACTGAGTTAAATCTAGCAGCTAGCCAGACCCATCACATATACCAGAGTGGATGAATCTTGATTTCAAAGCAAACAGCCACATTTTTTCTACAAAACTCCACACGTCATCAAATGTCTGCCAAATCTTTAACAAGTACACACACGTCCACATGCAATTCTTCCCGACCTCCTTTCAAAAATAATGAGAAAGCAGCGTTGCGTTGGAATTCAGCGTCCCTCCAACATTAGGCCATAAGGCCTCGGCTAATTCAATTATAAAGCCTTCACATATGAATGGGCAGCAGCTCTGTGAAAGTCAGCCTGCACTCTGAGACATCCCCTCCCTGTACATAACAGAAGATGATGTTCCCTGCCCACAGGTTAGGATCCATGAATACTCCCATCCGCTCATACTCACACGCAAACGCATAGCCTACACCTTTAGTCACAAAACAAACAACATTCTTCAATCTGGCACACTAACACTAAGTACCCTATGCGAGCTGAGAGTCAGTGCACAGAGATAGAGCAGCATAACACACATCTGAGTAAGATGACCCGGAGTTCAGAGAAAAAAACAATGAAGCATAGACATAAAATATAACCTTTTAATTCGGCACTGTTGGGCATGTTTTATGTTCAAGATGTTGCTTGTCCAGTCATGACATCACCCATGAGCCACCACAGCTGAGCCATAAGGTTTGAGGCACTGAAATGCTCTCAAAATCCTGCTGTGTTTTTTTTTTTATAAATCCAATACACCTGAGATCTGAAACCATTCTGAGACACTTACATGTTCTGAACAATTATTACAGACCTCCAACACTGTCTTGCAAAAAGGTAGCTAGCTAGCAGTTAGTCACAAGTTAAATCTGCATTATTGTAACTGCAACAATGGTGCAGATATATTTAGTTTCTCTTTCTCTTCAATGGGCTAATTTGTGCTGTAAAAGATACATCAAAATCATTCATCGTGACCACTATATTCTTTAAACTGCCAACTACAAGAAAATTACCAAGAATATTACTTTTCAATTTGTGCCATTCATTTTCTTTGACAAAGTAAAACAATCCTATATCATGCAAAAATAATTGTTTAAGTTTACTCACTGCCACAAAAACCATAGCTCTCCCCTGACCAGACACAAGAAATGTGCTGCCTCCAAAAGTACAGCAGTACAATTGTTTCCTTTCACAGTGAGACATCCAAAATTGTTAACTCATCTTAATTGTTCATCTCAATGCACACACATTTTCCGTGCTTTCCAATAGTTTAAAATAGTTGTATTCCTCTGTTAAATAACCTGTTCAATACAAACATGCCACTTGTAAAAATTAAATAACATTTCTGTGAACTGATATTTGTTTAGTGACCTTATAAGAGGATGTTCCCTGAAAGATTGTAAAAGTGTCAATGAAGATGTAAGACCTTAGTATATTTGTTTCATAATTACATACAGCAGTCAAGGAATGTGTTGTGTGTGTGTGTGTGTGTGTGTGTGTGTGTGTGTGTGTGTGTGTGTGTGTGTGTGTGTGGTGTGTGTGGTGTGTGTGTGTGTGTGTGTGTGTGTGTGTTTGTGTGTGTGTAAGTGTATGTGTGTGTGTGTGTGTGTCTGTACATGTATTGTGTCTCCAAGTGAATATGCGGCCCCCTGGTGGCCCAGTACATAAATTGTGTGGCCCCCACCAACCATTCCAAGTTCCCCATCCCCGCTCGTAAGTGTGGGGAGTTTTTATACGTGGAAATTCTCTTAAGCGTTATAATATCAGCGCGGCCCGCGGTCCGAGATCAAGAATGCCTCCGAAAGCAATTTGAATAGACCTACAGCCAATCAGAAGCAAACGAAACGTTTGGGTCTGCGTCATGCTTAACTGGTTTGGAATTCAATCAGAACCGCCATTCAGTATCCCTTTGGATTCTTTCAAACGTGTGCTATCCAATACGTCACGTTCAAAAGTGGATCCCTTTTTTTATTTACTACAAAACAAATGTTGCCCGTTTTAATTTGCATACAGTTTTCCATTTTGGATTGAGAAAAGGGGAAAATAATCTTAAACCTCAGGCCGTGGCGTTTCCACTGTCAAGGGGGGCGGATAATAGCTTTGTATGGTATTTACATTTGCAATACCTGATTTTGAAGCCCCCAACCAACTGTATGGGTTTAGCCCTACCATAGATTACCCAACAAATACTCTCGCGCCCGCCGCCACTGGGGCATTTGGTAAAATAATGTATTAAATTAAATACAACACATTGGTCAACCTTAAAATAGAAAAAAGTCTCCCTGAGTCCAGCAAGTCTCTTTTAGGCTTAAAAACAAATAATAAAAAAAGNTTCTTTTAAGGTTAGTTTCTTACTTTAACTACCGTAATTTCCGGACTATAAGGCGCACCTGAATAATGTACACATCATTCAATTTAGCTGCTGCGGCTTATATTCAGGTGCGCCTTATAGTCCGGAAATTACGGTAGTTAAAGTAAGAAACTAACCTTAAAAGAAACGTTAAAAAAACTGGCCTTAAAAGCTTGTAGTTCTTACACAAGCTAATAACTCAAATACGGTACTTCAGTCATCATGTTTCACGGGTAGCATTGTTCATTTAGTAGAAGTAGTTGTTGGCCCAAAGGCTCATCAGCAATAATAGTCAAGAGAGAGGGTTTGTTGTTTCTGCCTAACCCAGATTTCCAAATCAAAAGTCAATTTTCAGATCGATTCTGTCCAACATTTAGGCTTTTCCAACTATTTGAATGAGTGTACATACTTGCAGTAGCTGAGCAGGCAGAACGCCAGCAGCTTGGGCTCCTTCCAGTTGGTGGCGGCCATGTTGTCTTTGCGATGTCTTTCCTGGAAGGCCTCGCTGACCCACACTCGTCTCAGCTGGCTGACCAGGGAGTGCTGCCCTGCCAGCCAGCCCTCATCGTTCTTCACTATGATGCTGATGATCTGTGGGGAGGGGACGGAGAATAAAAAAGTGAATTTGATGGATCTACTGAGAGTTATGCAGTGTTCAGAGTAGGACTAAGGGTAACCTTTACAAATATTTACATCTGACCTGACAAGGAATGGGCAATATGTCAATATTATATCAATATGGTGATATGAGAGTAACTATCGTCTGAATATTGGAATACTGCATAGGAGTTTTTTGGTTTGAAAGGCTGCATTAAAGTGAAGTGATGTTATTTTCTATGTTAAGCAGATTAAATATTGAGGTATTTGATCAGAAATAGTCATATGTGATGTTCTCCATATGGCCCAGCCCTTTGTGGCAGTGTATATACAACTGTTTACCTTGATAGCCTGAAACTGCAGGTCCAGTCTGGCTGTGGTGGTGGAGGGCGATCCGGGTCGAACCGTGGCTGCAGTGCCAGCGGGAACCAGCAGGGGGACGAAGCGGTTCGGATTAGAAGCCAGCACGTCTCTCAGAGGCTTGGCATCTTTGTGTTTCAGGAAACTCTGTATATCAAAACAAACACATACTGTAAATATGACACAAAAACAGATGTAGTAATGGGTGGCAGAGAGAACCATCTTTATGGCATTGGGGCAACAGCTGTAAAATCCTGTTTTAAGAAAGATGATACAGAACATTAAGAACTGTTACTATTCGTCTCATTTTGGTGTTAACAGTACAACAGTGCCTCAAAAGGCCAATATATCCCTGATTATAGCCATTACAAAAGCAGCTAAATGCAGTTTCAATGGCAAATGTGACTGAATAAAAGCGTTAAGAGACTGCGAATAAAAGCTGCCGGTGTCTGACCATGATCAGGAAACTCTGTACAAGAATAGATACACATATTGTAAAGATAAAATATACAACATACAGTGTAAATAGTTTACTGCCTTGGATTAATAGTTTTTCAGTAAATGAATCGTCATATTTTGATGTTAACAGCCACTGAGCCTGGAAAACGTGTCAATAAAAGTGTTAAGAGACTGCGAATAAAAGCTGCCGGCGTCTGACCATGAACATGCGGCTCCACTGGGGGTCGTTGAGCGTAGCCTCCATCATGAACAGCTCCACCGTCTGAGATGGGTGACGCGTCAGGAACTTGATCAGAGGCTCCCTGAAAGGACTGCCAGCCTGGAACCAGAGGGAAGAGAAATTAGAAAAAGGAGCAATAGTTCTGATTTAATGAAAGCAAAAAGCACGTTTTTATGAATAACAGAGGTTTAAAGTGCTACAAACAATATAAACTAGATCAATAAGGATTCAAATGTGTATAGCAGGATGTAAAAAATAATATGGTATTCAAGTACCGTAATTTTCGGACTATAAGGCGCACCTGAATATAAGCCGCAGCAGCTAAATTGAATGATGTGTACATATATAAGCCGCACTGGACTATAAGCCGCAGGTGTTTTAATGTTTAATTACCATATGTAAGGGTTCGTGCACAGAGGGGATTGTCGGGAAAGAGATGGCTGTTTGAGGAAGCTCCCANTCCGTCATTGTTGTTTTCCATAGCAACAACAACTCCCCTCCTGTCAACAGCGTAAACTCGCCTTCAAAATAAAAGCCCATTAAATAAAACAGGAAGTTAACCAAATACATAAAGACATACAACTGCCCAACGAAAGCTAACACAAACAATGCTAATATCCCTTTCAGTTCCACAGAACACAAATTGGGTTATTTACATAATATGTTTACATGATTTGGTTTGGAAATAAATGCAATCACGATGTCATCGTACTATAATATGATGGCTATACGACGGCATTGCGAGGGCTTCACATAGTCGTGTTGCTTTCCTCAGACAATCGGGCAGATTCTTGTTTCCTTCGTATTGTCTTCGTGAGGCGAAAAATGCCCGATGGCACCGATGATCACACGAAGTAAAGACGAAGATGACACGATTTTACAAGATGCCCTCACGAGTGTCTTATGAAGGGCAAAATAGACACACAAATTCAACACTAAAAATGAACCTTCGCAAGGTCCTTCGGCAATTTGTTGACATGCCACAGATTTTGCCACCGCTCACGAAGTTGCTGCCGGAGCCTGAGAAACTCCACCGGCGGTCATACGATGACTTAACCCTAACCCTAGCCCTCACGAAGGGCCCGATGTTGTTACGATCAGAGCCGAATTTGAACATTTCCTTTATCGTGTGTCCATCTGGTGTCAATTTCGGGACAGTGTGACAGGGGCTTTAAGGAATTCAGCATATCTCTTAGCTCAACTTCCTTGCAGTTTTCTATTAATTCCTCGTGATATTAGTGTTGCGCTAGAATTACTGAAGTCTTTTACAAGGATGGAAAAGTGAGTTACAAAATAGCTGATATCACCACATCTGCTTAATGCTTGACACCAAGATTGAATATGAGTGGCAGTTCAATTTTAATCAGCAGTGATCATCTTGGTAAACAGTGCACAGGGATGGGATAATTAATCATCGGTCCCTTGTCCTCAATTAGACAACTATTCGAGAGGCGGATGGGAACATTCCAATTGCCGAGTTGTTATTAAGGCAGCATGTTGATGACACGTCAGAGTTAAAGACTTCCACCATCCCAAGATCTAATAGGCATCATCTTGTTAGCAGTCCCTCATTGGATAGCTAAGATGGGGAAAAGTAGCTGAAATGCAAGCTTCTTCTACATACAGTATGTGAGTGGTTGTACATTCAAGTTGCTTACATTCAATGCTTTCCATTAGTGGCAAAAAAGAATAAATCAATATTACATGCCATGAGGTAGTGAATGCGCTGCATCAGCATTTTCAGATTGAAAACAGTGGCACCACTTCCTTAAATCAATCAGTCAATGAGTTGATCAATGAGTGGTGGTACACTCAAACCATTTAGCTTAGGTAACCTTTCAATCAGTTTAATGAGCTGTGTTTGTCGCTGCCGTGATTGACATAATGCAAGGCTACTCAGAATGCTTGGTGATGTCATACAATTTGGCCTACTAAGACCATTCTGAGTAATCTAATCGTTAATTATCTTGCTCCAGCATGATTGCCATGGACCATACACTCTAATTCACAGAGGCAGTTGAGCTCTACAGATGTTAGTCGAAACGCTTTCAGGCTTGTTTTTCCCTGTATACTTGTTTCTTTCAGGAAACAAAGACTAAAACCTCACCCAGCCAGGCATACATTATTGATAATTGTATTTATGTTGACCTCTAGTCAACTGGCATTAAAGGTGTCCTATCATGCAAAATGCACTTGTTGATGTCTTTTATACATAGATATGAGTCCCCGGTGTGTCAGGGAACTCAAAATGTGTCCGAAAATAAAACCCTCTCTCTGTACACACATCTCTGAAAACGGGGGTACAACGGACCTGATCCAGATTTGCGGGATGTCTAAATGCATGATCTGTTTAGTATTTTGAGCAAAACACATCATAGATATGCTTTTTATATATTTGTATATATCTGATACCCATAATATATGCCTTAACATAGCATGATGTGAGATCGTTAACCCTTGAGTTCATTTGGTTTTCCAAAAGCCACAGATGGTGGAAGAAACAACATTGATCCTATGTCAGGCAGGGAGGAGATATTTTGTGAGAAGGGAAAGGAAAGAAAGCAGTAACAGAGGGAAAACTGGAATGCTGTAAAAAATGTAAATGTGAATTTAAAGAGGAAGAGAGAGCATTAAAAGTAATAGGCGTTCCCAGGCAGGCTGGCATACAGCAGCTGTCAGATTAGTGCAGGGGGAGCGATGGTAAACTGAGATGAGATTGCTGAACTTCTTTCTGCCAATCCCCTAGCTCCCTTCAATGGCTGCGTGCACGGTCACTTTTTCAAAAGGCATTAGCTGTCACTCTGAGTGAACTTTGTCATCTCCACTTTCCCACTGTCTTTTCTCAGTGCCAGTCCCCTGTGATGCTGGCTAACAGTTATTTGGCAGGACAAAAACAAAGGATGACGACAGGGGAGGGCTGTGCGATTATGGCAAAAATCATAATCACGATTATTTGGGTCAATAATTTATGTCACGATTATTTTGACGATTATTCATTGACCATTTATTGAACTTTAAAACAAATAATATTTTACCAATAAACAAGATCAACAAATATGTTGGAGCGCACTTCCAAAACCATACTAAACATATATTAATATGATAAATAAAAATAAATTAGACCAAAATAAATTAAATCAAAGATGTTGCAGTGCAATGTCACAACATAGTGAAAACTCCTTAACATAGCCAACATTTTGCTTCAACATATTCAACATATTCCACTCAGTTAAACGTTGAAGGCTGGCCAACCGTCACGGTGCAGAAGTAACAGGAAATAAATGTTGAACTACAATTTAAGACCAAATAAAAATGTTTTGGCCACCATGGCAAATGCTGGTAGGGCTGCTCATGTCATCTCTTAAAGATTTTTTGCAAGAAACACCAGCCTGTTTACATGGTCTGGTTTCAGAGATGAGCGCAGGCAGGTGACAATATTGCCACCTGTACTGAAGACCCTCTCTGAAGAGGAACTTGTGGCAGTGCTGCCACATATGACACAGGGAAAAAAATAAAAGACTCTGAACCCTTTCTTTGCCATTATATAAAAAAGTGTTGGCTCAAAATAGTAAAATTAGGCTTCTAAATAACACAACTCAAGATCCTGAAGCTACACGGATCTGCTGGCAACAGGACACAATTAATAGATATCAAACCCCTTTATTTTTTGTTGCATTTTATTAGAGTATAAAAAGGTAAAATGCCTTTAATAGGATGCAAGCAACACTAGTTTCTTAAACTGAATTGATAATAAGACTATAATTTCATTTAACAGAACAGATCTTTATGTTTGCATTCTTTATACCATTTTGTACAATCTAAAATTATAATGATAAGTTCAAACAAACAAAAATTATAGCTGGATTAAATAACGGGTATCTAACTTGAAGTCTTATCATTATATCAAAAAACCTGTTGAAAATTGCTACTGTTATTTTTTTACTGTCCCCAATAAAGCGCGTCGGCAGCCTCCATTGAATGCTTCATTTCACAACTTCGCTGTCTTGAAAGACTTCAGTGTTTCGCAAGAACATGACTGGACACGATAAGATGCTTATTGGTACTGTAGCAGGCCTTGCTTCTAGTTGTTGGGCCGGGTGGAATGGAGTTAGTTTCTGTTGCATTAGCTGTCGTTTTCAGGTTCCCGCACCTTTTGGGAGCGTCGGGCAGAACTTAGGGGGAGGAATTTCCGTCTCGTAGCGTTTGTGCACTGTTTTGAAAATTGGCCGCTCCTAAATTAAGCCACACTCGCATTGCCGGGATGAGGAACAGGGAGGACTTTGAATTGGGATAGATACAAAAATATCATCCTCCCACTCCTGGAGTGAAAATATTATTATTTTTGGGCTTTATTTGCTTCTGCCATATTGCGTCTTGTGTGTGTTGCGTACTGTCACTCCTGTTGACACGGGTTTGCATTCC
>NW_011369947.1:26069579-26081846 GCF_000735185.1 Notothenia coriiceps | reverse complement strand
GCGGAGTGGTCCATCGCGTCCAAAAATGAGGTGCTGAGCTCCGACATTCCTGCCGCGCTTTTTTTGGCGCCCTAATTATTGGCTGGTGCTGCACCACGTTGCACGGTTTTAAGGGGGGGCCGGAGCCTCCAGCTGTCCCTCCCAAATCACCTCCCTTTTCCCCCCTTCGGTCCTTTCTTGTGTCTTCTTGCCTCCCTCTAATTGACCTTTGGTCCCTTCCCCTTTGTTTCCTACATTTGTTTCCTGTAACACTTACGTGGGCGGGGCCTCAAGCCCTGTCATAACCAATCAATGTATTTCAGTCGAAACGTCCTGCCTCAAAAACGCCAAAGCTGGCCTCTCTCTATGATTGGCGTCTTCAATCCTGAGAAGCAGGCATCATGAACATAGCGTGATACAGCACACACACACACACACACACACACACACACACACACACACAACACACACACACACACACACACACACACACACAACACACACACACACACACACACAGACCCCTAGTACCTCACTGACATAAGTGGGAGTGGTGTGTTCTGTCTCATGGGTGGTGGTGTTTTCAGAACTGCCACCTGGTGATGCATCACTCCATGAAGCCTCACCTGCCATCACGGGCCACGGCTGCTGGACTCAGTGCAGGGTAATGACACACACACACACACACACACACACACAAACACACACACACACACCTCTGTACGCTGGATCATGGTGGGGATAAACTCCTGTTGCCTCCTCAGATCACCCTCACTTCTTCCCTCCGCTGGAAACTCAGGTCCGGTCAGGCGTCTTCAACTCGCCTCACTCTTCATCATGGAGAAGATGAGTGCTGCGTAAGACCACACAACACACACACACACCACACACACACACTCCTATTATAAGAGAATAATAATTAATAACCTGTCCCCCTCAGTCACCTCCTCCGCTGTTTGATAACCCAAAGCTGGACCGGGGAGCTGCGATCGAGGCTCAGAGAGAGATTCCCCGGAGTTCGCCAGGCTCGCCCTCACCCCCCACTGAAGGTAGGTACACACACACACACCACACACACACACACACACACACACACACACACACACACACACACAACACACCACACACACACACACACACACAAACACACACACACACACACACACACACACACACACACACACACACACAACACACACAGGTGTTTCTCAATGTCGAGGAGGCTCTCGTTGTAGCACATGCTCCCTCCGAGTGATTTCCTTAAGAAGCGCAGGCCAAGAATACGGGGGGGGTGCAGTAATCAGCAGCGAACCGCTTCGAGACGTGTATTTCGGTTTATTCACGGCATTCTTTTTGTTATTCTACAGTATTGTTGTTTTATAGTTATTTGTTAATGTAACCCAATTTGTGTTCTTTGAAATTGAAAAGGATATCGTGTGTGTTACTTTCGTTGCAGTTGTATATGTCTTAAGTGTAATTTGGCTTGGCTTTCTATTTTGTATGGACATGCTTTTACTTTGAAGGAGAGTTAGCGCAGTTGACAGGAAGTTGTTGTTGTTGCTATGGAAACAACGTGACGGAGATCAATGGAGAAAAAGTAATATCTACATATAAAGACGGAGAAAGTAAACAATAGCGTTTATGGTTAAGTGTTAGCACCCCCCGAAGAGGCACAAGCACTTACGTTGACATTGGAGATTTCAATTAATAAAAAAAAGAATAAAAAAAGAATATCCGAATAACGAAATTGAAACCCGAATAGTACTCCAACGAACGAATATTCGGGTGCAGCCCTACTTAAGACCCAGAAGTCCGTGACTAAAATCCTTCATCCGGTTTAATATTGTTAAAAAAATACCAATTGTATAGCATTTAAGTTCAAGAAAGGATGGCTTGCGGTCTTTTCTTCAATTCCTGTATTTTTTCATATCGCAATATATATCGTAGGGGAAGAAATTATCGCAATGTCAGTTTTTTCGAATATCGTGCAGCCCTATTCTTCGTATTAGTTTTCCAGGTTGAGGATTTTAGTTTGCCTTAATTATGGACAGTTTTCAACATTTAAGGATTTTTATTCGTCCAGAATAGTTTGCAACTAACACACAAGAGGACCATGAATACAAAGGACGAATATCGAGGTTGAGCAGGAAGTACTCACTGAGAGCAGCGATGCGCAGGGGAACCAGGGAGGGGAGGCTCTTATAACAGGGAAGCTTCATCAGAGCAGCATCCTCTGCCTCACACAGGTTCAACAGCTGGAAGGAGACAAGAGAAACATTAAGGTCAGAGGTCAAACATCAGGGCGCTGAAACTAGTGATTTCAGATTGTAGCTTAATTGAGTCCAATGTTTGCAAAATGGTTATATCAAATATCTTAAATCTAGGCCTAGGATGCCTTTGCATTGTTCTAAATAAGGCAAATAGCTTTGTTTAAATAACCATAAAAAACGGAACTTTTAAGCAAATGTGTGAGAAAGAAAATAGGAAAAGTAGATTATATTAACATCCAATCCACTTTATTTATATAGCACATTTAAAACGACAGAGTTGACCAAAGTGCTGTACATCAATAAATGTATAAAAAGTAGCATAAATACATTTAGACAAAAAAACAAATGTAAAAGCACGAGACAATAAAACCATATTTTGATATGAACTCTCATACATGATGTAAAAACATTTAAAAACACACCTCTTGGTAGAAAACCTTGTGCTCCATGACATTGAGGTCCATGGTGAAGAGGCGGGGCTGCAGGGTGGTGCAGAAGGTGTTGCCCTCCATCAGGCCGATCTGAGCGTTGGCAGGCTGGTGGCGGAGCAGGTGCTTCTTCGGGGGAACCATGTCCTGCAACACCTGAAGAATAAAGGACATCCCAAGAAAACAATTAGAGAGAGATTCCAGAATGTATGAGTCTACAGTGATCCAACACATTCCCTAACTGGAGCCCATTTTGTGTTGACGATGATATCACACCTGTTTTTAGATCTAGCACAGCATTTACATGTAGTTTTAGAAACACTGTAGTCCTTGGTTTCACCTCTTTGTGTGGTTCCATGATGACGGTCACACTTTTGCCGGTGACCTGAGCCAGCACCTGCAGGGAGTGCATGGCCTGCTTCCTGACGGTGGAGTTGGGGGAGGTGACCTCTCGCACCAGGTCGTGAGTCACCATATGGAAGGACTTGTCCTGGGCGGCCAGCAGCTCCTCAGTCTTTTCCTCATCCTTCAGTGGAGTCGCACAGCGCACCAGCAGCTGCTCCAGGGTCGTCTTAGCCATGGCTACTGCTCCGTTTGACACCTTGGGGTGAAGATCAATAGATTGGTAAGTTAAATGCCATAAAGTGAGAGTAGGTTGTAGCTACAAAAGAGGAAAGATGTTGAATTCCACCTGTAGCATGTCTTTGGTAAACATCATTCGAGTAGTCAACAACAAAGGCTAAATATTGGACACTTCAGTCATGAATAACTAACCTCTCCCGTGAGGTCCATCATGACGAAGAGCAGAGCCTTGAGGAAGGTGAGCTGGTTCTGCAGGACCCAGATCAGAGGCAGTCTCTCCATCAGGAACTTGATGGACACCACGCCGCCCAGCTTGGCGTACCAGGCCTGCTCATAGCAGCAGGCGCACAGGCGCTCCACAATGTAGGAGAACAAGGGCAGCTGGCACGCCTGAAGAAGAGGAGGAGAGGAGGACAGGGTGATGAACTGATTCTCATTTTAGGACTTTTAAATATGAATACATAGATCGAAATGTACAAGAATAGTTAAAATCGAAATCTTAATTCTGTCAATAGAGTATCGGAAGTTTACCTCAAACTTCAATATGTGAACAAAAGTAATCAATTTGTTACAAAAAATAATAATAATAATGTCAGGTGTTATATTAATGGCTATTTGGTTTACCATAGTTGCAAAACAGTTGATTCAAAGAGTTAAAGGCTTTTTGTCAATGGCTACACAGTAGTTGTTGGCAAGGAAAATCTAAAGTCTCTTCCAGCTATGCAACGTCCAGTATAGTAAATACATGAAAACAAATTAAAATAAAAAACAGCAACAATATGGAGCAAGAGTAAAGTAAAAGAAAATGCAGAAATAAGTCAAATATATACATGGAAAATGGTTCAAGATTAGATAAAAACTGCATTTAAAATGAAATACTGTACAAAAAATGCTGTGTAATGATATATATATAAATAGCTTAGTTAATAGCATGTTTAAGCATAAGTGTTGATGTCTTTATTACATTGACTGACAGACTGAACCCTCCCCCCTCCTCCCAGTGACGTACCCTCTCCTTGGAGCCGAGGATGATGCTGGCCACGTCGAAGATGACTGCTAGGGCCACCTCTCCGATCTTACACAGCTCCTTCTCCTCGTAGGCCATGCAGATGGCGATGGCGTCGATCAGAACCAGCGGGTCCATGCCCTTGGAGCCGTTCTCCTCGCTGTGGAACATGGCGGTGCTCGGCTGGCTGCCCAGCTGGTAGCTCGGCAGCAGGAACGGACCTGGGGTCACGGGGGGAGGACAAGTGGAAATGAATTATGATTGTACTGAAATATATGGATGTAAATTGGTCCGCACAATATTTGGTAAAGGCAATAAATGTGAAAATGTCTAAAAGTATTGTGATTAAGTCCCGGTCTTACAAATGGTATTCTGTAAACTTAATTTTAAATCCTTGTTTAGTACATCAAGATAATGTTTATAGCTTTTAATTAGAATGTCAATAATGCTTTGAAAATGATGATTACCTCTAATAAAGCGACTCGTATCGCAATTGCAATACTGGTCAAAATTAATTAAAAGTATTTAATAAAATATTATTTTCTGCTAATACAAGTTGAAAAAGATTTGTATCTTTCACGGTCAACAATTTTAGCTCTGTTTTATTTTCTATTTTGAGATTTATTTTCTATTTCGAGATGTTTATACTTTATGTTTGTTTATTTTTTACTCCTTTTATTTTCCATATGATGTGCAATGCCTTGTTTCAAAAAGCCCAATGTCCCAAATTGGGATCAATGAAGTATATGTTATCTTAACCAGAGGACAACATTAGTAAGTGACTGATGTTCCCGTGCAGCTGGGACTGAACACCTAATGCTAAAGCAGAGAGCTAATATTAGCTGTAGAGCAGAAAGAGCAGCGGCCCCTCACCACACTGCTGGGCCACGGCCACCATGGTGTAATGGCGGATCAGGCTGGCGACGAACGGCAGCGCGCTGGGCCTCAGGTCCTTTATCACGGCCGACATGAACGCCCCCGTCAGAGCCTGCTCAAAAGTCCTGCGGGCCGGCGTGTCCTGAGCTTTGTAGCGGTGAGAGATGATGACATTGGGGATCCACTTATCAGCGAAGCTAAACGGGGGACAAAAGACACAATGAATAAGAGGATTACATATCAAGAAGGGAACTATACCATGTGGAAATGTGACTTTCTTTAACTTAAAAAGGTAAAATGGTTCATATTTGAAAATGTATATCCTTTGGCTTTCTCTGCAGACGTGGTGTAAAGTACATATACTCTAGTACGGTAATTAAGTACAACATGTAGATACTTTGCTTGAGTATTTCTACATTATGCTACTTCTTTAATTCACTGCATATTGTAGGTAAAATGTTATACCCTTTACTCCACTTCATTTATTTTACATTTACTTCTTCCACCTCTGGTCTGCAGCCCCTAAACCTCTAACTCCAGTGTTTCCCATACATTGATTTATTTTTGGCGGGCCGCCACAATTAAATACCGGCCGCCACAAATGGTTCACATACATTTTTATTTTGTGGTCTAATGGATAGTGAGGTGGGCTGATGATCGGAAGGTTGCGAGTTCAAATCCCGCCTTGAACACCACTGCTAGTGTGCCCTTGAGCAAGGCACTTAGTCCTCAGTTACTCCAGGGAGAATGTCCCTGTAATTGGTCATTGTAAGTGGCTTTGGAATAAGGCGTCTGCTAAATTGTAAATGATATTACTGGGAGAATAACCCCCACAGATCCTCAACTCCGGTGTGTCTCACTCATTAACAACGCAGAGCAACAAGAACGCCACAGTAGCCATGAACTCTATGGGGCCTCTTCTCTTGCCGGGGGGGGTGCGGTGCCCCCACAAATAAAATCATATTCTGTGGGAAACACTTAACTCTAACTTTGTCCGTATAGTTCCTTTCCTTAGCTCCTTCCTTCTTTGTCCCCCTGTTGGTATTTGTGTTATTTACTGCAGCTGAAGGCAACGGGGCCTTGGTGCGATTGAGCTGCTGTTTTCTCCATGCTTGAGCTTGTGTTTTATAATGCCACACGCCAGGGGCAGACCTGATGGATCGCTTCATTTCATTATTGCCATTTAAAAGACCTGCTCTTTGAAGGAGGAGGGAGAAGAAGTGGAAGGGAGGGTGAGGTGAGGTGAGAGGAGAGGGAAGGGTGAGGTGAGAGGAGAGGGAAGGGTGAGGTGAGAGGAGAGGAGAGGGAAGGGTGAGGTGAGAGGAGAGGGAAGGGTGAGGTGAGAGGAGAGGGAAGGGTGAGGTGAGAGGAGAGGGAAGGGTGAGGTGAGAGGAGAGGAGAGGGAAGGGTGAGGTGAGAGGAGAGGGAAGGGTGAGGTGAGAGGAGAGGGAAGGGTGAGGTGAGAGGAGAGGGAAGGGTGAGGTGAGAGGAGAGGAGAGGGAAGGGTGAGGTGAGAGGAGGAAAGGGTGAGGTGAGAGGGAAGGGTGAGGTGAGAGGGAAGGGTGAGGTGAGAGGAGAGGGAAGAGGCTGGTGGGTCACAGAAAGTAGAGCCGCCCTCTACTTTGACAGGATGTCAGATAGATAGTATTTAATGATTTGTGTTATTTTCCTTTTAAAACTGAAATTCTAAATACTGAGCGACCACAAACTGAAGCAGAGATTGGTAAAGAAGATTAAGGGAGGCAGAGAGAGAGAGAAAAGGGAGACAAAATCTTTCAAAAGACAGAAACAGGACGCTGCAAATGGAAAGATGGTAGCAGAGGAAGGGCCAGGCCTCCTGATCATAACTGACACACTTCATTATCCCCGCAGGAATGTGCACACGGACCCATTCATGTTCATGTGTGTGTGTCAGAGCGTAATGACAGGAGAGTGTAAGGGCCATGGTGAAGCATCAACAGACAGCGACAGTCAATTAACCCCCTGCCCGGGGATCAATGATGGTAATGTGACAAACCACCCATCCCCTTGGTCTCTTCATGTATGTGCCTGCGCCTCGCAGTGAAGCCTGCCAGAGGGGTAATTAGCAACTCTGAGAAGGAATTGATGAGGAAGTGTGCGGTGGGGAAAGAGGTGAGGGGCACGTCAGCAGGTGGAGGGGTGGGGGTGTGACGATATACTGGGGTGGGGGAGTGAGCAGTTGGCGGGGATATATGTCAAGGTCAAGATGAATCAAGTCAAGGTTAAAGAGGGGATCAGATACATACCATCTTCTTCTGCGAATTGTGAAATGCAATTTCCACTGAATGTATGTTGATAAATGCACTGCAAAGGACGTGCCTTCAAATATATTTGACCCATCTCAAATCTAGCTTGAATAATTAATTAAAACTACACAACAACAAACTGGCACACATTTATAATCAAAATAAATGGATTTTGCATCCAAGCAGTGCTTCTGTTTACACGGTACTGTTTAAATCAACGTTATATAGCAAGTAGCTGAGTCTCTAGGGACTTGGCTTTGTAACCGGAGCCAAGACGCCGGTTCAAGTCCCAACCAGATATAAAGAATATGGAGTGTGGACTGGTGGTTGTAGAGGTGCCCTTGAGCAAGGCATGTTTGCACCTATAACTGTATTGCAAATGCATGTGTCCATTTGAACTGTTCGTGTATTCAGCACCAGGAAAGCTTCCGTCTATTGCGTCATCACCTTTAAGTTACCAATGATATCATTGCTTTACATGTGCTGACAAATACTATATGGCTCAGGAGGCTGCCCATACAAATGTAGATATTCCCCACATATCGTTTGGTTATTGCAAATACCACAATAACCCAACAATCCAGACACATGCCACAGTCAGAGGACAGATGTTTGACTGACTTGGGATGAGAGAGGAGCTGGTAGAGGGCGTGCTTGTTGTCGTCCAGACTGGTCATGGCCACCAGGAAACACTTGATGACCTCCCAGGCCTGGCGTCTGTAGTACGGCTCCGTGTTGGCGCTCTTCAGACAGTCCAGAGCCGTCTCTATCGCCTTGAAAGAAACACACAAGACAAACCATTTTATTATTCTGAAGCGACAAGTTCCCATGTAGCAAAATGTCAAAAAATCCATATGATTCATAGGGGAATTAAATTGCGATTCACGACTATATATCTGATTAATTTTGCAGGAAGTAACACAGGGCGCCATCTGGCCAAGCAAAGGTCATTATGATTTCCACATTATGGCTTGACAAGCCCACACAGGCACTTAGAAAGGGAGAAAATGAGCTAATTAATGCCACTCAGAGCGGAGGGGAGAAGATGATGAGTATCGGAGAGGAGAGGGAGGGTGAGGGGAGAGATAAGGACTAGGCTTGGGCGGTATCATTTTTTTCATACCGTCATACCTTGCTGACATCATACCGTGGTATACGGTATATGACGGTATGACTTGGGTCGACTTGAGTGCGGTGGCGTTCGAACGGCGGCAAATAGATGTTTCGAACGGTATATTATATGTTCGGTGTAAAATGCAGCCCGAGCCGGTAAACGCTCGCAAAGTGCCGCGACGTGCGCGCAAGTGCAAAACAAGGGCTGCATACATGACACATTGTGCAAATGGCACATTTTGAGATCGGATACAGGACGCGTTTGTAGATGTCCGACGTTGTTTCCATTGTGAGCTAAGTTAACAATATATCATCATACATAAAGAATTAAAAAAAAAGATATTGGATATGCCATATCGTATATGGTAGGCTAATGCACAGTGTACATAATATAGGTCTTAAATCATCCCTGTTGTAATAAATTTGTTTCATTTTATTTTTTCCCCCGTTGTAATAAATTCGTCAAATTTTTCGATCAATAAAAAACAGTTGCAACTTCTATATGTTTCAGATAACTTTATTTACACACATGCACACACATGTTCAAATGTTCTCAACGGAGAATGAAAATTACTTGCCTATTAATAAGGGCAAAATAGTACAAATGGCACTTTTGGCTGAACAAGCAAGATATAAAAATAGGGCCCGCCTAATTATACAAATAAAAAAGGGTGAATAACTTAAACTTAGGCCCTAATTAAAAATGAAATCCTCTTAGGCTACAAACCGCCCTATTTATAGGCTAATATGAAAACAATAAATCAATGGCATAAATGTTCTCAACGGAGAATGAAAATAAGGGGAATAAACTAGGCTACAACTGGAAATAATTTAGGCTATAAGGACAGCTTAACTGGCCCGTCGGCCGCCGCCTGATAAAAAGGCTAAAATAAACCTTCAACAAAAAAAAATGTAAGCCTGACAAGCAGGCATATGGTTTGTAGCCGAATATGAAAAGGGCAAATCAAATCTTCCATTTGGCGCATTCTATCTCGCGACCTCAATCTAGGTTCTTTGCTAAAAGACAAGCATTATTAACTTTGTCTGGCTTTATTTGTGTGCGCTGTGGGTGTCACCGTTGTTCCCTGGCGATGCTGAAAATACGCTCAGACGCTGCACTTGACGGCACATATGCAGAGGTATTTGCAGGCCACCATCGGACAGCATACGGTAACGTGTCTCATTTAACTTTCCACCACTGAAGCGGGTTTTCCGCCCATATTCGATTGGCGTCCTCCTGTGGTGTAGACAACCAGCTCTGCGTGTGGCTCGCGTCTACCTGAGAGTGAGGAACGACGGACTCGCTGCAACCTGCGCTCTGCTTGGCGCGGCAAGCAGTAGAACCAATCGTCGCTTTCTGTCTTCCGTGTCCGTCTAATCTATATGCAACTCATCTGTTGGCGGGCGCACGTGCTCTGTCGTCCTCACTCTGATTTGAAACTTATACCGACGGTATTTCGAAAATACCCTGAATAAATACCTAATACCGTCGTCTGCCTTATACGCACAGTATCAAGAATTTAGGTTGTAAATCTCCGCAGCTTTTATGTTCGTCATACTAAGATTGCTGTAATACTTCAGCGGTAGGCGTTTGACTCTACTTAAGGTGTCAGTTTCAAAGCCAGTTGCACAGAGTCTTTGGTCGATATTTGCCGACTTTGACACATGCCGACATTCAGCTGAGAGCGATTAAGCTACAACATATTTCCGATGGAGGTTCAGAATGTACTGCTTTAGGAGTTGCGTGAATACCGAGGATGGATAGCTGGTCACATACGCATCAAGAGACTCCAGCGCATTTCGTAATGTGCCACTGGTTATGACGTCTCCTCGTGACCGCTTTCAGGACTTCAACGCCCTCTCTCCATGTCAGGTCGATTTGATGCACGATGCTCAATCATCTGCAGCACCTGTCGAGATGCTCGAAGCCTGCTAGCCATGATGCGTGATGATCATTTGTTGTCTTCGAGTGCGCAGCGAGTGAGTGAGTGTGTGCACATGGATACTAGTATTAGAGAATGTGTGTCTAGAATAAGAGTGTGATAGATAAGCCTAATAATATAGGCTAGGATGATGAGGAGCAAACACGACAGATGGATGCCAGAAAGAAGGAGCAGCCAGCTTAGTGAGAGCGGAATATTATATAATGCGGTCATGGGTGGCCTCTATCATGATCCTAGATGATGATTATGACTGGGGATGAGGAGGAGAAACAGAGTATGAAATTGTTAAGTTACCTACACACACACACCACACACACAGCACACACTACACAGCACACACACTACACACACACACACACCATCACGAGCACACACACACACAAACACCACACACACACACACACACACACACACACACACACAACACTACACACACCCACACACACACACACACCACACACACACGGAGCTATATTATTTTATTTCTTTCTCTTATATTGAGCACAATAATTCTCTCTTATTTACGTTTAATCCTTTTCTAGCTGAGAATAGTGGTTAATATATATATTACTCTGTATTTTTAGTGATTATTAATACTGATTGATGGAGGTTGGTCTCTCTCTCTCTTATCGTTAGTATTCTTTCTCTCTTTTATTCGTGTTATATTCTTGGCCTGTGATCTCTCCCTCCTCATTTCACCACCGTAATGCAGCCGTCTGAGAGACTTGCTGAGCCGTCAGCATCTTGCCTGTGGGGCTGCCATGCCGAACTTTCCCGGCGTCCCGCCCCTCGGGGAAGACACCTGCGGGGTTAGCCACGGGAGAGATGCTCTCGGTCCGGGTTGACGAAGGGGTACGGCCACGACGCGCGTGGGCAGCACACGGAGGAGAAGGGAGAGGAGTTAAAAGCCTCAGGTGATTGATAGGAACACATGAATAAGGGGTAAGCCATCGATTTTAAAAACAGGGAGGCGGAATGTGCTGGGAGCGCTAGGCGTGGGCTGGCAATCGTGCGGTATTTTTGGGGGGCAGGCCATTTTGCTCTTTCGGTGTCATACCATTTTTTCATGGCGCTAAAGGCAACATGCCAGCACAAAGGCCATTGCGGGAAACATTCGACTTGGAGTTTCTTACAAATAACATAACTTCACTTTTGATAAGAAAAAACACTGACGATATGACATTGAAAAATAAATCTCTTTTTTAATATCAATAATGTCAAACATTATCTATCAGTATTAGGCCTGATGTCCTCCTTTAGTATTACCGTATAATAGAAATACTTCTACTTTGTAATAATTAGTGTTTGGTATGTTTCGCCATTCTACTACTTCTCCCATTCACAAATAAAGATCCAAAATAAAATCTAAATAATCTATATATTAGCGTAAAAGATATATTCCATGTTCAGAGAGCAGAAGAAACAGCCTTCAAGGGTCAAACTCTGCAGCATACATTCATCAGCAGTGCACAGTGACAGTGTGTGTGTGTGATGTGGTTGTTGTGTGTTGTGTGTTGTGTGTGGTGTGTTGTTGTGTGGTGTGTGTGTGTTGTGTGGTGTGTTGTGTTATCAAACTCCTCCCAGCGTCAGTTCAGAAGAGAAACTGAAAAAAGTGTACAACCCACAGACTTCAGACGAATTTACGAATCGCTGCTTTAATTCTGTCTTTAAGGACGTTGTTGTGAGTGCTGGACAGAGCAGCTACAGGTGAGTTAGCCTAGATTTGATCCATTCAGAAATAAAGGTTTGCGCTTTGCCGTCTGGTTCTGCAGACTTGTCAGAAGCAGTTAATTAAGTTTTTTA
>NW_011369947.1:26048042-26069534 GCF_000735185.1 Notothenia coriiceps | reverse complement strand
GTTGAATGTTCAATAAAAAGTTATGTTTGAAAGGATGTACTTGAATTATTATTATATATTATCATTATGTCTAAAATGGTCTTAAAACGGTGCCGACAATATTATCGTTTATCGCAATAATTTCCAGAACAATTTATCGTCCAACACAATAAATTATCGTGACAGGCCTAACTGTATATTTCTAGTGGAATACTTTTATATCGGCTGATGGAAATCAATAATTGAGGGGCCTTAACCATCTCATCTCCCTTCATGTCCAAGCAGTCGGGTACATAATTCACTCTCAAAATGCTTACAGCATCTGCAACTAATGTGCCAGGTATTTCACGAGGAAAACATTTCCAAATCACAGGCCATTTGTAAAATGATATCCTGCATCTCCAATCTTTAAAAGCAAGCTTTGAAAGAGCTGGATTCCCACCAGGGTCTTTTAACAGGCAGCTATCAAAATAAGCCACTATGGTGCTTTGAGCAAAAGCAAACGAAAACAATTTGGGTTATAAGTGTTTGTGTGTTAGAGCCCCGCCTCTCTTCAGGAACTATCAATTGAGCATTTTGTCAGTATTTTAAAGAATAATGGCACTGACATCACTGTCCGATGTATTAACAACCACCATGACTGCCGTGTCTATCTGAAGCTGTTTAGAGCCAGCAATGCAATAAACAATGTATGGCATGGCCTAACCTCTCACTATGGCAGTAGGTGGAAGGGATGGCTTAAAAACACACTTCTCGGATAGCGTTTGTTTTGAAATTATTCTGCACCCTTTTGGGCATTTTCTAATCTATTTTACAAGAGTGTCTTTGGTGTGTTGGCTTTTTAAACACTCAGTAGCTACTTAATTATAATCAAATTGAGTAAATCCGGGATAAAAGTGACGTTGTACTGGACTTTACTATATTCGGGTGTTATAGTTTGCCACTTCATTAAGGCATTACAGATGGTAAAATGATCAATACTCTCAACATAGTCTTGTTCAAAACCAACACTTTTATTTTTTTAAGTGTGACTAATGCTTTTTCCTTTGCTCCTAACTTCTCAGCATGAGTACAACAAGTCAGAGCCAACAAAAAAGTATATTTTATTTTAACTTCAGCTCAATGATGAGTTTCCAGGCCTCAGACCATGCATCTCAGACTCAAGTGGAAAGAAGTATGAGATGTGAAGACTCATAAGAGGCCAATTTCTTGGCAGTGAAGTACTTAAATCAAAAACACAATGTTACTATGGAGACAAGGTTCAATCAGCACCATCACAAAAAATATACACAACTGTCGCAAAAAACACAAACCCACACACACAGCTATTAACAAAAGCTGTACATTTAGTGGCATTCTGCCTTCTTAAATGCAGGCTAGATACGAACTACCTTTTTCCAAGGTTACTGCAGACAATGTAAAACAAATATATTCCTTAAATCTCTCTTCCTAACTGTGAAGGAAGCATTAACAACTGTATGACACAAAAATAGAGACACATATTTGTTGTTGTCCTCAACATTGGACAGTGATGCCATATGACTATGAGTCTCTCATTAGGATCACAAAGTGTCTGCTATGGGATTTGCTCTTGGCACACCTCTGCTATGCTGGTTGAGGATTTCATATGTTATAATCTGATTAAACACAGATCATTGACGTTGAAGTAAGCATTGAGGAATTTAGACTTTATCCCCAATTATTTTATGGAAACCTTCTTGAGAATATATCTTTCTATAGTGTTTTATGATACTTGGTTCTATTTGTTAGATGCTGTCTGACCAGTGACTAATTAAAGATAGGCTGTACACTGCATAATCTGCAGCAGCATTTTGTTCAAAGGAACAAACTTAAGCCTTCAAAATTGTAATAAAGTTGCTCATCTATTCATGCAAATCTTTTTCCCTAGGAGAACAATTATTTGGCAGGGTGAAGTTTAACGGTGGGAGATGGGGGTACTGGAGATGATGTCAGCTTTGTAAACTGAGCCTTTGGCCAAAAATCCCCTAGTGGAGGAAAGGATGGATCAATGCAGGGGTCCTATTACTCTGCATGCATAGGTAATGTCATGAGATGATCCCTAATAGCAGTCCCTGGATGAAAGCAAGAGCCAGCATCAGCCCATCAGTCTGAGAGGAGAGGATTACATAGTAGATGAGGGAACTAAAAAGGACAGCAAGGAAAGCTTTTCATACTTATTCACTTTTGAAATTGGTACTGCTGTACACTAGGAGGAAGGCAAAATTAAGCCATGCTGATAATAAGGAAAATGTCCTTCTAAAATAAACATCCAGACACAGACTTAAACTTAAAACAACATATTTTGCATCTGGGGAAGCACAATGCTATTTTTATCACCCGCCTGTTATGGTTGCCACATCATTAAGTGATACTCTAAATATTTCTGGCCTTGCCAGATAATCACGCAGACTTTACTGCTGAAAACTGCAACATACTGTAGCACTGTTGTCCCAATAGAGCACACGCAAACGTGATTACAATGGCCATTGGCCACCTTAGCTGGATAATAGAAAGAAGAGTACTTACAAGTTGTTATCTGTTTGTTTTGTCTGCAGCTTTCACTCTCCTTTTTTGTCTCTTCCCCCCTCTCCTCAGCCCTGTCGCTGCTCATGTAGATGTGTGCACTGGGGGAAACCTGAGGTCGATCCATTACACTCTCACTCATTGCTGCTGCCTATGCACACACATGTGTTTGTTTGTGTGCATGTGCGTGTATGTGCGTGTGCGTGTGTGTGTGTGTGTGTGTGTGTGTGTGTGTGCGTGCGTGCGTGCGTGCGTGCGTGCGTGCGTGCGTGCGTGCGTGCGTGCGTGCGTGTGTGTGTGTGTGTGTGTGTGTGTGTGTGTGTGTGTGTGTGTGTGTGTGTGTGTGTGTGTGTGTGTGTGTGTGTGTGTGTGTGTGTGTGTGTGTGTGTGTGTGTGTGTGTGTGTGTGTGTGTGTGTGTGTGTGTGTGTGTGTGTGTGTATTGTCTAATGAAGACAAATTATTCTATCACTTGGTTTTTGAGCTACAAAACATCTCAAAATGAAAACTGGGGAAGGAGGCAAAATGTGGCACGTGGCTAAGCATTGACTATTGAGAGCTCATAATGTACTGATGTCGTTGTGTGTAGGACAGACAGCAGGGCTTATAAAAGACAAAGCCCTTTTCTAACTAGGTTCTAGGATTTACTCTTTGTCCATTAGTGTGGTAATGTGCAACTGTTTTTATGACTTCCCACAGTAGAAGACCGTTAAAGATAATGCCTACCTCCAATAATTATGCACAAAGGGAAAAAGACAAAGTCAATCCTTCCTACATTCATCAGAATAACGCAATCATTTTTTTTTGCACCAATATGGTGAGAAACTGACATGCCAACAAAGGAAACTAAGAGTATCACTTAAAGTATTTCAAGTGATGTTTCACTTTCTTAAGCCAGCTTTGGCCAGTTTGATTGAATGCACCCTGTGTAGCAAGGTGAGGTTTCATAGCCCTTTTGACATGAGTGCACTACATTGGAGTCAGCAATAAGATGATCGGATCAATAGCAGGCCAACAGATCGCTTGTGTGTGTTTGTGTGAACGTGTCTTTCTCTAACATCAATCCACAGCTGGATGGCTGCTTATTCTACCCTAAGGCTACATCAACTTCAGTGGCTCACTGTGGGAGAGGGGCTCCAAACCAACATCGATACACGCATGCAGAGACACAGGGGGAATGACTGATTGAATGAAACCTTAGAGTGGTATTTCAGAGCAAAGTCTCCGACAACAGCTCAGGCTGTCAGCCTTCCAAACAGACAGTCAGCCCCAACACAAAGCTAGGAAGGCTAAAAGGAAGAGGAAAATAAAAGAATGATTTTGTTTGATTACAGTTATAAGCGTTAGCTGGGATGTGAAAAAGGCAGACGGTACATACATTGCAGTGTTTTGAAGGTTTCATATGGCAACTACAATGCTATATCTGTAAAGGTCTATCTTTGTTTGCGGTAGAGTGCAAACCTCTGAAAAATCTCTAAATCTACTTACTTTTGTTGTGTTTCTTTGAAGGAGACATGTTTTTGTTACATACAAAACGTTTCAATATAAATAAAATCTTTGACCCATCTTCACTTGTGTTACTGTCTGCAAAATTACAAACTGTATATTGTCTTTTCGAAAAAAAAATCTTCACGTCTGTATACCTTCAAAATAACAATCTTTTGTGGTGCAACATGCATCACCAAAGTAAGGCGCTATGTGAAAATTGTTTTGACAAACAAGCTACAACAAAACGTTTAACTTTACTAGGGTTTACTAATTTATTCACCCCTCCCTAAAAGCTAGGGGTGGGCGGATCGATCCCAAAATATCGATACTTCCGATATTACGTTACGTTTCAAAATATCGATACTAGAGCCAATAGGATCGATACTTTTATACTTTTTTTCCCGTCTCCTCTACTCGTCAATTTCTTCAAAAAACTATATGCAGACGAACACAAGTATGTGCTCTTTTCTTCTCTCTCCACTGCTGTCCTCTTCTCCTCGAGGCTCGCGCACGCGCAGCGCGCTCCCTGCCTGAACGCCGATTATCAAGCTGACTGACAGCAGCCAGCAGGGCAGGACGGCAGCAGCCAGCGACTCGCGAGTGCAACACACACACGCGCATGATGGCTGAGAGAAAGAGCAGCGTTGTGTGGAGCAATTTCACAACTGGCAAACTGTGATGTGTGCAAGAAGACAGTTCGCTACTCTGGCCACTTTGTATTGTTATTTTTCATGTTTGCACTTTAAATTTGCAAAAGTAAAACATTTATTTGTCTATAAAAACTATCCTGTCTTTATTCATGAAAATGAATTCAGATTTAGTCTATTTGTGATGCTTTCAGCTCAAAAATCATGTCTGCAGCTTCCCCCTATATGAAAGTACATAAGACGCTTTTCATTTAAAAAAGTATCGGTATCGATATCGGTATCGGTGATACTGGCCCTGAAATACTTAGTATCGGATCGAATCCAGATTTTGTGGTATCGCCCACCCCTACTGAGCACAACGGTACTTGGAAGCTAGCCAATCAAACAGCAGCAGAGGGGGCAACAGCCAATCAGCGTTGAGCATGCTCAATGTGTTTTCCGGGGTACTTTTGATACAATTAATACACTTTTTTCCATCCCAAAATATATTTATGACTTGATTATTTGTCTGTAAATAATGAGCATATTTGGATCACAATTTATCGAATCTATTTCCAATAAAAATGTTGGTATTAGACAATTGTGAAAATTAGGAAAACAAGGTTAAACCTTATTTTCAAGTTTAATTATATTTGAGGTTTAAATCTACCGTTAAAAATAATAGTTTGGTACTTGGAAGCTAGCCAATCAAACAGCAGCAGAGGGGGCAACAGCCAATCAGCTTTGAGTTTGCTCATTGTTGCTTTCCGGGGTACTTTGGAAAACATTAATTTATTTCTAGCCACCGTAGAATTACCTCATAATTGTTTCAATGGCATTCATTGCCCTAACCCTTATTTGTAGGGAAAAAAGTACATTGTGACAGCCAAAGTGACGATAGAGACAAAACAAAAACACTATTAGATAAAAGGGCATGCACAACAAATGTAAAATGTAAATAATGAGACACAACCATGAATATTATGGTTGTATTAAGACTTATTCCTCATAGTTAATACTCTATTCTACATATTTGTATATGCCAACCCACTTAGATGGATCCCTATTATTAATAAAAATTTTTTACCGGATTTAGGCATTATTTGTGATTTGTACTTAACTTAGACTTTTTATATTTCCACTATCATCCTTTTTTGGCTGAACAGCAATCTTACTCAGCACAAATAATGTCTTTGTTTTGTTGTCACAGCTTGTAATGCCTACTAGTCTCACCCCTTTTTTAATTGTCTCCCTTCCCCCAAAGGTTTCATTTCCCTGTTTTCATTTTTCATTGATATCCTTAAGGAACCCCGTAATGTTTTTTGCTGAATGGTCTACTTTCTACTTCTCTTTCTGTGTCTCTGTCAGTTCCTTCCTTGACATTTTTAAACCACTTTCACGAGGTCTCCTCTTATTGTTTATCCTCTCTTATCAATAAAGGTTTGTCCACTTTCCTCTCTTAAAATTAAAATATTTTTGATCTAGCAGCGTGTCAAATGTTTAGTAAATATATAATATCATGACATTAAAGTACCATTATTACTTCCTGCACTTTATAGGTTTGTCATTTAATAAACAGTAGCAGCAGACAAAAGATCCTGGAGGGAAAATTATGGAATTATTTACCTCCACTGCACACACAGTGAAATGGGACCTCTGCATTTAACCCATCCTAGTAGCATTTGTGCAAAAAGAGGATACTATTCATTAATTTAAACACCAGACACATGTTTAACTATACATCCTCCATTTTTTTCTCAACCATCAACAAGCGTTTAAATCATTGTCTGCACTTTACAGATGCTTTTAACCAGATTGCAACCTCGACACTTCTCCTTTGTCTCCACTAGGTGGCAGCAGATACACACTATTAATGTAAAATATGAGCTCTGGAGGTCTTATGAAATGATTGCCTTGAAACACGCAACGCTGTGTTTCTCACTGTACAAAGCCCTCCAGTGTTTGGCATCCAGGCTTTAAAATGAGCCAGAGGGCGGTGTGAGAAAAACAAGACATGCAATGAGCAATAGTGAGCTCATTATTGGATGGATAAACGTATGGGTTGGTAAAAAAAACAAGATTGTATCAATGATTTCCAAAGTGGGGTACTTCTGACCTCTGATGCTGATCAACTAAAATAGGACTTTTATAATACAATACAATACAGCTTTATGCATTTGAAAACCTCAAAACGAAAGTACTGTACAGTCAATTCAACTAACAAAACATGCAAAAAATCTCTACAAGTAAAAACAATAGACAATTTAAAAGCAACAATCTAAAAGATGTCAATACGCTAAGGTCAGTTAGGTCACCATAATGACTGGTGTCTATAAATAAAAGAATGAAAGCGAATTCTGAAAATGTGAACTTTGCGGTTGGACCAAGCCTTAAACAATTTGAACGAAACCCAAATTGCTTTTTGTCTAATGACAGATGCTTCACATACTGCATAGCTTAGTGTGACTGCAGCCTCACACACATGCTACCTGATTGCATTCTCCTCTGTGCAGCAGATACCAACAACAAACAAAGCAAAATAGCATTTGTTTGTTTTCATTTTGTAATCCAAATAATCCAACTTTAGTGTGAACAGAAAAACAGCCGAGTTCCCACACTGTCTGCGCCTTAGATTGTGACATGTAAGCACTTATTTTATCAGCTATCTGTTATTGAAATGCTGCACATTCCTCTGCATGTTCCAATGTGAGCTGTAGCACCTGGGGCCTTTGTGCATGTGAACCACTTTCTTAGAGATGTGTTTCAAGTTACAGTTGAGGAGAAGCATGAAAGAAACGAGGGGAGAAAGGAGAACAAATACAAATGCTTCCAGGACACAAAGGGTCTTTAAATGATGTGGATCATATGCCTCCAATTTGTTTTATTACACATCCCATGAAGGAAGTTTCACTCTGGTTCGCTTAGGTTTTGTTTCAACACCTGTAGAGGCTAAGCTGAAGGATGGATGGAGGGATGGATGGATGGATGAGATAGATAGATAGATAGATAGATAGATAGATAGATAGATAGATAGATAGATAGATAGATGGATAGATGGATAGATAGATAGATAGATAGATAGATAGATGGATGGATAGATAGATAGATAGATAGATAGATAGATAGATGGATGGATAGATAGATAGATGGATAGATAGATAGATAGATAGATAGATAGATAGATAGATAGATAGATAGATAGATAGATAGATAGATAGATAGATAGATAGATAGATAGATAGATAGATAGATAGATAGATAGATAGATAGATAGATAGATAGATAGATAGATAGATAGATAGATAGATAGATAGATGGATGGATAGATAGATGGATGGATAGATAGATAGATAGATAGATAGATAGATAGATAGATAGATGGATGGATAGATAGATAGATAGGATGGATAGATAGATAGATAGATAGATGGATAGATAGATAGATAGATAGATAGATAGATAGATAGATAGATATAGATAGATAGATAGATAGATGGATGGATGGNAGAGGCAAACTTTAAAAATGGACACAGGTGTCTGACAATTCATACTGTATTTTATTTATCGTAAGATAAGTCAATTTATCGATTATCGCGACAGGCCTATATACAGTATGAATTGTCAGACACCTGTGTCCATTTTTAAAGTTTGCCTCTCTCCCCACTGTTACTTTAGTACAATTATTTGCCCCAAAGTTGTTGCAGTCCTGTAGTTCATCGAATTCAAATTATTCACATATTCTAAGAATGGATGCGTTATCTTTACTCGTTTTTCATGCGGGCAATCCGGGACAAATGACTCACATTGGCATGGAGTTGCTAGCAAAGAAGCTGCCATTCTTTCTCAGTTTCTTCCTCTTCTTACTGATGAAATATACATAGTGTTGCCAGAGATCCCTGAGTGCCTTTTCCTGTCTAGGACTTGAATGCCCTTCTTTTTTTTGTTGTGGGCCAGATTTGATTCTCTTTCCTCTCCAGCAGCTTATTAATACATGCATGGAAGCGACACTCAACTGGCCACACAATATTGTTTTTAGACTGAGGTCTGTCTGTGTGAAGAGTTATTTAAGTTGTGTGTATTGCCTATTTTGTTAATGTTTTTTATCTTTGACTGCTTATGTCATCAGCTTGGATAATTATAGTTGCCATAGTGTCTATCACTTTATGTTTGGGATTTGCCCTGCAGTTTCAGTACCTTGCATATTGCAGTTGGCCACCTTACACCAGCCCTCTGAGTTTCTTCACCTCTCTGTCCAGGCGAACACACAAAGCATGCACATAAATCAAATGCACAGAAATCACATTCACAGCCTGTCCACACTTGAGTACAAAGGCAGAATTGTTTGTTTTTCCTGGTATAATATGATTTCACTGCCAAGCTAAGGTACTGCTATAGATTAAACATGGGATGGTGGGCAACCATTTATTTTTTATACTCAAAATGAGGAAAAAAACATGTTAAAATACATTATGCTGAATCGTAATGGCCTCTTCCTTATCGGCTGACATCTCTATGTATGTGTAATTGGTTCATGATAGCAGCCTCTTTGCCAGGCAAGGCAGCCTTCTGTCATCTCTCAACACAATTTACTACAACACAGAAATGCATTTTAATCCCAGATACATCTCTTGTGCTTTATGGTCATACTAAAAATCTATAGCGTATATATATACAAGATCCCATCGTCATGTTTTCAGATAATGGGAAATAGATATATCTGACAATGTCTACATTTCATTCTATCTGAGTACAAAGCCAGTGAAGTATAAGGAACAGTTTAGTGGGGTCTCTTCTGTCATTTCTGTCTCAGCATGGATATGGCTAGTTTCCCTTCCCATCACTGTGGCCCTTATTTCTATAACACTATCTGCTCTGCTGCTCAAATGAGAACATGTAAAAGTGGGAATTCACTTTTTACAGAACACTGCAATAATTAAAACAGAAGTTCCTTTGGGTTTCACATAGAAGGTAGGTACTTTGTAACAGCATATGGGTGTCAGTTTCAGGAAAGGAGTGTTGAGGGCGACCGACTGTGAGCAAAGTCCTTGTCTTACAAGTTTCAGGGCCTTCAGCTGCTAATACTTAAGCCTTCACACCTCAGGCCAACCTGATTATACCACCTCTGCCTTGTTTTCACCCACTTCCTTTTTATGAGCTAATTGGCTTAGCTCTCTCAGGGGGTCCACAGACACATTGGATCAGCACACCAACCTGTGCTCTGTATATCTCTGCCTCATTTTCAACCTCCAGTCTCTTCTCTCTTTCTTTCTCTGCCTCATTTACTGTCTTAAAATATTTGCTTTACTTACTGCAAATAGCAGAGATTCATGAAGGAATCCAAAAGGATGACATTTTTTAGATGCTTCCATCTATTAACACACATGCAGGCACGTAATGCACACATGCACGTTGGATTCACTGAACTTAAAGTGAATTCATTATTCATGTTGTTTCTTTTCTGCGTTTAGGGACCCTTCCTCTTCTGTCTCTGTTCATTTCCCCTTGGAGCAGAAAAATACACATGCACACTCAGAACAAAGGGCAAGTTTTATTACGGCTTTTCTGGGTGTGGAGTCATAAACACAGACAACATCATCCCTGACTTATCACTGGTAATATAAACATAATAACTCAACTGGGATGCTGCATTACACTGTAATTGACCCTTCCTCATCTGCAAATTGAGCCCATAATTTCCCGCTTATGTGTGGCAAGTCTTTAGTCTGAATGGCAAATGAACATATGAGGACGAGCTTGATGCTATCAGTGCATCCACCATTTAGGTTAATTGTGTCACTAAAAATGTATTTCCTTTGTGATTTATTTTTGATTTTGTTCTCTTCGATCTACAGTATGTCATAACTTATTATTTATACATGACATGTTATCTTGATCCTGATACATGTATATCATTTGACTTGTGTCTTCATGTTATCACTATTTGGATGGATGACGATCTAAGATGTTGTTGGCTTTAAAAACAATTGGTGTGCTATAGATCTGGGATTGCATTGTTGAAGTGACAAAGAGCATGTGTTTACAATGCACAACATTCAGTAAAATACAGCAGAGGGGTTTGAGGAAGGACTATGCTTTTAGTGTAACGTGAGCTTTAGTGTACATATGTGTTTGTGTGCACCAGATCAATGTTCTAAAATAGCAGTATATACCCGAATGAGCACCCATCTTTTTGTCCTTGTGTTTGGCATGGCTTACATTTCAGCAGTTTAATCAAAGCCCCAAGCCCTTTCGTGTTGGCTGCTATTGGACCATGCAGCTTGGGCTAGGGGTTGTGACCGAGCCCCCCTCAGCTATTAGAGCAAAGACGGAAGTGAGGAGAAAAAGAAACAAAGGGTTGTGAGCTTATAGTAGGATATTGTTACCCAGATACTATCGGGGAGAAATGTGAACGTTTTACAAATTACATTCATACCCCCATCCTCAGTCAACATGCAACATTTCAACTCTTATTACCCAAGGAGTTGTCTATTGTTTTCTCCACTTACTCACACCTGCATGTGGGCCAACCTCTGTATGAAGAGGGTATTAGTAATATATGTGAATATGCGAGGTATATATCTAATGGCAAAAGGTCTGTTTCATTAACGCACAATCTAATACTATGAGGTGGGGGACGGAAACACAGATGGATGGAGTTCGGAGTTCAGACAAAGAGTGAGAGATTGACACACAGAAAGAGACAGAGTGTGCAAGAGAGCTCACTGGGAGCAAGTGTCAAGACAGCTCTGGTCTTCCCTCCCTCAGAGAGACGCTGATCATAGACTGCGTGGCTGTTGTGGGATCAAAGGCTTTGTCAGTCAAAGCCCCTTGACTCTGTCTCCACAGAGCCGACTACAGGTACTCAGAGAGGCATGGACGTGGAATAATTCACGACCAGGATAACCCTCAAATGCTCTCTCTGCCCAGAATAAGACCTCACATCTGGGGTCACAGGTCTCAGACTCCCCTTATCAGACCCCAGGCATAGCGTTGTGAACATCTGCTCGGTTTGGCTTGTGTTCCTTTACTGTATTTGTTTTCTTTCCAACACACATAAAGCATAATAGTGTGTTTGGCACAAACAGTCATACTGTGAAGTGTTAGTGTGTGGCGGAAATTGCATGTTTTGTGTCTGGTTAGGCAGGTGGGTGGATGCTTGGCATGCAATGTGTTGTTTTCTATGTGTGTACGTGTGTGTGATATTGTTAGCTGTTCTTCTAATGATTTAGTGAACCGCTTGAATCACATTCCACTCACAGATCCCAATTTTAAACAACATATGGTTTTATCTTGCTAGAAGTCAATATGAATACTATTAAGTCATCTTCCGGCAATTGTGTTACACAAGGCTGATTAGAAACACTCTTGCAATCAGCCAGGATTTACGTGAAGTGAATAGACATTTATTGGCATCCGAAGTGGATTTGTTGTATGTTATCATACTTAGTTTTTTACTATTGTGGTGAATAAAAATCATTTAAAAAAATGTTTTAGTCTTCATTTAAGGAAAACTTCAACAGCTTCAACAGTATCTAAACTGTGATTTAAATCAATAATAATCATCGAATCAAAGCGCAACTTTTTCCTAATATAGAGACCCCTTTTTTTGCTTTTAACCCTCGATGGCATGACTTTTTATTTTGGGAGGAAAAAAATGTTTCACCATGTGTTTTTTAGGAGCTTAGGGGTCCCTGATATTATATCAATTATAAAATGTGACCCCCTCTCACCCCTCAACCAGGGGTTGGTTTATTGCCTATTGAAACACCAAGGATTTCTACAATTCAGAAGAAATAGAAAAAACAACTCTATATGAATTCAAAAGGTTTTCTTTGTGTGTGTGTGTGTGTGTGTGTGTGTGTGTGTGTGTGTGTGTGTGTGTGTGTGTGTGTGTGTGTGTGTGTGTGTGTGTGTGTGTGTGTGTGTGTGTGTGTGTGTGTGTCTATGTGTGTGTATGTCTGTGTGCCTAACCCTATCTTGACCTTCACTGTCCTCATTGTCAGACGTAATAGCCCTAACAGCCTGATCGTGTCCCTTCTGCCCATAACATGTTTTGGGGTCCACTTCCTGTAAATATCAGTAGATGGTAAGGTAAAAACATTGATTAGGTTTATCATTTTACAGCTGAGCACATTTGCACACTTGTATGATATTGCCTGGAAAAAAGTGGTCAAGTGGCACAGTGTTGCCCTGAGGCAACGAACAAAAAAAAATAGTTTTAGCTAAATACATAATAAGTCTTTAAACAATCAAATATACTTCTTTATGTATTCATGCACATACATGCATTTTTTATTTTAAGTTGTGTACATTTCTAATATGTTAAAAAGTGAAATGTATCTTACCAAGTGGTGGCCCTGAGTCCCCTGCAGTTTTGCTTGCAGAAAGGACTGCTCCACCCGCAGATAAAATGCCACACCCATATCATTCCCTCATTTTATTGGACACCAGCATGTCAGGTGACATTGTGTATATTTAAAAAAATAAAAATATTTAGAGGGCCAGTGTGAGGTCGAAAAAAGTGGTTTGTTGCCTGAGGGCAACAGTATTCCATAGAGGTTAAGTTTAGCATAAACATTGTATTTTGATCAAATAAATATTTGACAGGCTGTCAATAACCCAGCATCTAGATCAGTGGTCGCCAACCTTTTTAAGTCCAAGATCACCGACCTCGGCCTAGGTGAAAGGCAAGATCTACCTATTGCAGAATTGAGTGAAAAAGACGGCCCAGGCAATGCTTCCAATTTGAGGCCTTTTATATAGGCTAATTGCATCTGAATTACTGTTACAATGAAGGCTCCATAATCAGCTCACGGCATATAGGCAGGGGTAAAGTGCTATTGGGGGGCGGACCTCACCTCCTCAAACGGGGCCGGGCGGGGATTGCTCCCCGGGCGAAGAGTTTTTTAAATATTGAAGTTGAAAGCATCAATCTGGTGCACTTTGAGAGCAACATGAAGTAGATCTATGGATACCTCTCTCAGCACCCATATGAAACAGAACTGTAAACAGATTTTCTTTTTCTTTATGGATATTTTACAAATCACTCCCTTTTAAACTGTATTCTTGTTTTACTGCCATATAGTAGGCTATTTCATACCTGTTTTTCATTTATTCTCTTATTGTTTGTATAACTATAATGATCATTATGAAGGTGTGCCGCGGAAATAATCTTTTGAATAATTTGTGACAAAACTGTTCTAAACACTCAAGAGTCCTTTAGCTCACCTGAGCCCCTCAGTCTGACAGGAGAGGACTCTCCTCCAGCTTGTTGTGGAAACGGCTCCTCATGTCCGTTAGTGCAGCTAGCTAACCAGATGCTAACATCACGGTCCCCGCTAGCACCGGTCACTCTCTCTCCCTCACTCCCTCTCTTCCTCACTCCCTCTCTATCACACTAAATGCGCTATCGCCACACACACACACAGAGCCGAGCTTGAATGACACAAGCAGACGTGTATTTCCATTCAACTCTCTGATTGGTCTGGTGTGTTGCCTCTGTTGCGTTCACTGAACACGGGAAATTACAGTTCTGCCGTCGTCTCTTGTGTCATGATGAGGTTCACGTAAAGCACGTAAAGCACGGTTATATTATTGAAGGTGTCTCAAATATACGTCAATCAAGTTGGCACCTGCTAATGGGTCGTGGATGATAGGTTTACATCTAAAAACGTATTTTTCAAACATTATTATTTTAATTTAATTTTTCCTTCTTTTGTTACTTTTTTTTTAACGGTCCGCGATCTACCCGCACCACACTCGCGATCGACCGGTCGATCGCGATCGACTGGTTGGCGACCACTGATCTAGATAAAGCAATTGTTTAAAAGCTACATTTCCAGGTGTATGTCTTTTAAATGTTATCAGAGTGTCCACGGGGTCTTAAAATGTATTTAAAGTTGTAAAATGAATTTAGCGAAAATTAAGGCTATTAAAAAGTATTAAACGGCATTTTCCAAGGTATTACATGTTGTAGCTTGTTTTCAATAAGTATATAAATTGTCCAAAGAGTTTGTATTCTACAGTTTGCCTGAATGTGATCATTGCGTAGGTGTGTCGTGTGATTCTGTGTAGTTTATTTATGGCATCCTGTTGGATTTGACGTCATCTGAACAGGACATCGCACGCTCACGAAGGTCCGTTTACGCCGGTTGTTAAACAACATCGTTATGGGGAGATGCAAGTTTGAGTCCAAATGGTTGGAAGTTAAGGAGGAAGGACAATCAATACTGTATATAGTAAATGTGAGGTAAAGTGTGTCATCAATGTAACCGTTTAAAACTCAAAGTGACGATGAGGTCTTAAAATGTATGGAAAGGGTCTTAAAAAAGGTCTTAAAAGGTCTCACATTTGACTTCAGGATTCCTGCTTATACCCTGCTTCAAAATACCTGCAATAACTGCACCAGTAAGTCTGCTGTTAAGGTTGTGACTAGTTATCTCTCTGCACGAGGTTGCACCAATTTGGAGGTTAGCGCCTTAGCGGATGACTACTCTGTCATTGGGGTCTTCTGTAGAAGAAATCTAACCTTCCAAAGTTAATGATGGGGCACTTCTACTCCGCAATTGAGTCCATCCTCACCATCTGATCCACTAGTGCCACTGCCAAGACTAAGGACTGACTTCAGCGTATCATTTGTTCAACTGAGAAGGTGATTGGCTGCAATCTGCCATCCCACCAGGACCCTTATGCTTTAGGACCCTAAAAGGAGCTACAAGATTATGGCCAACCCCAAATGTTATAACTTAAAAAAAATAGTATATATATCAGAAAGATATTATTAAACCAGACAAAGTGAAGGTGGACTTTTATTTTAAAGAACATCTCTTTAAATCTTACCATTGCAGATGTTTCTTTTCATTGATGACTATGGCTGCATCTCAGGTCGATTAAATGGAATCCTTGTGTCCCTCACTTGTGTCGTTTCCCTGCGTCTAGTCCCTCCCACCAGGGAAGCATGGAGAGATGCAAGGAAACCACAAGAAGCAGGGAAATGAGTTGGGATGTCCTTTCTTCCGGAGCGTCACGTGAAGCGACGTCCGTTTGTGATGACGCCGCACAGCTGATCGTCTGACAGCAGCTCTGTCCCCGTTGTTTCCACAAGCACCCCCGCCTCTGTTAGTACACATTTACTGACACAAACATTTGTACGATCTGTTCTAGACCCAAATACATTAAATAAAATAAGAACTCATTCTCCAAAAAGATAAAAGCCATTCTTAAAATATATAAACGAAAAAAGTGATCATGAAAATGTTTCCAATAAATGAATAAAATGATTTTTGACCACTTTGTTGTTCAGATACATCACATATTTGTAACTAAATTATACATTAATTGAAACAAAACACGGTATAAACTGAGGAGTGACTCCTGTGAGGTTCATGTATTTTCTTCACTCCGCTGGGATACTGCTCTCATGTCAAGAAGCATGAGATCAGTGCATGCACTGCATCGTCCAATCAGTGAGCAATACACAGTAAAGGGGCGGAGAGAGTATCTGAAAATGTCATCGGAGGATGGTCTGGTGGTTCCTCAGTTATAGCTCCTCCATTATCGCTCCTCGCTCCTCCGGCAGAAATAAGAGCGATGGGACGCTACTCAAGATGGCGCAGACAAATCAACTTCCGGTGAGACCGAGGACAGAGGAAATGAAAATAGTCGACCTGAGACGCAGCCTGTGCCATTTGTGATGATGCTTTGCTTCTTTCCTCATGGGAGTTTATTCTCATAATAAGTGTCACATGCAAAATGGTTGTTGAGTTGTTAGCAACTGTTTAAATCTTCCCAGCCTATTTATTTGAAATATAAAATAAACAACGGCCATAATAACAAAGCTTAAACGTCTATTAAATCCATTGCTTGGGAAAATGTTAAGCCCCTACAGTAATTATTTGTGGTTTCTATTTGATTGATGTCTTTGTGTAAGTGTTTGCTTGGCATTAATGTTAACACATCAGAGGAATTTTACATTCCAAAATCAGCTTGCTTCTCTTTCTTGTCCTGTGCTAACATTGAGCTTAAGTAGAAAGATCATCTTGTGTGCACCAATTTGTGCAAGTCAATGACTGGGTGATCAAATTCTGTTTCCTTGTTACAGTGTTGTGTTGCATTTAGATCCATCACAACCAAATCCAAGGGACCACTGTCTTTGCCTGATCGCTATGGTAGGCATCGGTGTTGGCCTGACAAGAACTACAACAAACATGGTTGTTCACTGTAATCTTCTTTACTTGCTTTATTACGAGCTGACAAGGGAAAGAGAAGGATGGGGAGATTTTGTGAAGTGAAGCCGGAATAGTGGTGAAATAGTGGTGACATTTTTCCACTTGCTGCTTAATGAACTTGATAAACTGCATTGTGATTTGATGCTGTGGGAGTCACAGGGGGAAACAAATACACAACCTTTCAACATATTGTAATACAAATAGTACCCCAGAAACTGGCAGTGAATAAAGGCAAAATAATAATGCCCCAGTCTGAAAACACAGCCATAATCCAGCTTCATTCTCCCCTCTCTATCCTAAGCACCTCAAACAAGATGTGCAAGGGCATATGCAGTAACTTAAAACAGTAACTTGTAAAGGATAGTTATTCATTACAATCATAAATAGTTTTATTTTCATGAACATTGTCATCCTGTTTACTTGCAATTGTATGGCAACAACAAAAAAGCCTACAACAGGTTTAACTTTACATTGTTAGTTTAATCTGTAAATATGACATCACACTGTATTGTCAGAGTGAGGATGACATGCATGTAGGAAACTTGGTTTTATTTAAAAAAGAAAGAAAATAATAATGACCATGTGAACTAGGCCCCCTGTAGCCTAATCTTCTTTTGATAAGGGATTATAGGATTATGCAGTGATTTGTATTGCAGCACAGGGACACCTGTCACCTGTATGCATACTTAAATTGTAGTCTTGACAGAACAAAGTCCCTTGTCGAACCATTCAAATATTTTTTTCTCTCCCTGTTTTTATTCAACCCGCCTGTTGTCTTTGGGTCAAATCTGACCGATTTACTACTTTCATCAATCATAACTTTTTTGTTTTACATTCGATTGCATTAAGGCTTTATGATATCCTTCACAGTAGACATTTGAACATATAAAATTGCTGACACACACACACACACACACACACACACACACACACACACACACACACACACACACACACACACACCACCACAACACACACACACACACACACACACACACACACACACACACATACTCTAGATGTGGCCCCCCCCCCCTTATGTGCCCAATCCCCCCCATGTGAATCACATCATGTATACCAGTAGTCTGATACAATATTTACAGTTTGAAAGGGAGTTAAAAGACATTTGGTGATTATTAATGTTTTTTGTGTTAATGTAATAGCAGTTAAAACAGGACCGGTCAAATTTGACCGCGAACACCAAAGTAGGGGGGGGGGGGGGCCAATAGAAGGGTTAATGAAATAAATGAGAGGGCATGGGGAAACTGAAGAATGTGCTTTGTAGAGGTTGGGGAGTGAAAGACGGAGCAAGGTGGAAGAATGGGGAAAGAGAGAGGGCACTAAACTCCCAGGCAATAATTAAGTGGAATATGGAGCATGCCCTCGAGGGTACATCCAAATCAGCACTTTGCATTTTGATGGAATTTGAGACAGCGTGGAAGCCACTTTCTTAATGAGTTTATTTATGTGCGGGTAGATGGCATTTGCCCTGACTCTGCGACACGCTTGGCCGGACTCTCCCTCATACTTGCAAATTGCTGGCAGGGGGCGAACAAAGGTGACTTGAGGTCGCATCTACTCAGTGTAATACAAGCTGTGGAGACCAACCATGTAATGATCAACTTATTTACATAATGTACCCTTGATGGGTCCAATCATATGGATTTGTATGTGTTCACTAAAGTTACACCAATATTGTTTTTTAAGCCAATATAGACATCTTTGGAGAGCTGCTTGACTGGTAGCTTGGAATGTACTGTATATCAGCGTAAATAATGCTTCAGAGGCTTGACAAGTTTGTGAGCAAATCATGATAAAAATAAGAAATGTTTGGTTCATTTGGATACATTTTAATTAATGGTTACCGAAGACAACACGTGCAGTATTCAAATATACATCTAACATTATTATTGTGCAATTTTTTTCAATGTTTCTGCACAGGAATCCTCTTGGTTATCAACAATTTCGTTTTTATCATATAATTATGTTCTCCTGTAAAAGATAGTAGAATCCCAATACTTTCCTTTTGCACCTCCTCATTCTACCTTTTCATGGGTTTGGACATAAAGACTGTGTCCGCCAGCAAAACCTCCCTAGAGAACTGTATTTGTGGTGAAGTTTATGAGGGCACCTGTCGTAAAGATTTAAGACGGAGCTTTTAAGGCTGTTTGCAACATAAGCGCTTGTTGAGTTGGAGTGGTGGATCATTGAGTGCTGTGTCAGTATGGATTGTGCATGATGGCCTTCCCCTCTTTCTTTTTTCTCATCTTGTCAAGCATACATAGATAATATCTTTTTTTCATTTACACACCATTGCAGTCATAAATGAAACATGGTGGTTGTGAGTCACTGGAGCTTGTGAGGGATTAGCTGGGGTTGGCCTGAGTGGTTACATATGCCCACAAATGCACATACATCCCCACATCCTCATATACGATTTGTGTGAAATGGTTTACCACACTCATGCACAAAATGATTTGAGGACTGATTAGCCTATGGCTCACAAGCTGTCCCAGAGGAATATTCATGGGTCTTATCTTGATTGACAACAAACGCAACGCAACAAATAAATAGAAAAAAATATGACAAAAAGTCCAGAGAATGTGTTCCCATCTTGTGTTCATTTTTTTTGGAGAATTCATCATCAAACAGCTAATCCGTCTGGTCTTGCAGACGAGGTTAGGGTTGCAGGCGTAAGTCTTAAATTGGTATCAGTTCTCCTCTTGGTATCTTGTTACTTGTAAGTTATTCACCTAAATTAATTAGGCTTATTACATTTACCTACTGATTTAAGCAAAATTACTATTTGTCTATATTGAATACCATATTTACCTGAAAACAAACCTTGAAGAAGAACGTAGTCATTTTGACATACTACCACAATAGGCTTCGGTGAAAAGACCTCACAAAGAAGGAGATGTTAACATACTGCTCTCCTGAGAGGGCATCAGTGAGATCTGTCGGTGTATTAAGTGTCTTGTTGATTTTCTCAAGGATGTCAATATCGTGCAATATACGACTGAAGTGTCTAGTCTTCTGATCAGAGGAGAGAACAAGAATTAGCTGGTTAGAGTTATCAGCACAATGACTTGATCTAGTGTTTTGATCCACAACTTGTTTGAGCACTTAATTTAAGCTTGCGTTCCGTTGTCTTGAGCTCCTTTGAGGTCTTAGTGAGATCCCACTGATTTCTCTCTCTATGACAGCCCACCCTATTTTACACAAAACCACAGTACGTTCAATTCCTATCATTTTGTTACCAAACACTTCAGTCTTGCACAAAACCCCTTATTGTTTGTTTTTGACAGTGTGTCTAAAAGGTTTCAATTGCGTTTGGAGTATGTAGCGAAGATGTTTTGTTAGTTAAATCAACACCCTTTACAATACAATACAAAGGAGCTTTATTTGCACCACCACATCAAAAAACATAGCATTGCCAAAGCATGCCGCACAAGGCGTTACAACAACAAAACAAAAACAAATGGAATACTTAACATACATGTCAATGATTACACTCAATGAGTATTGTTAGCTTCACAAATATATAAGATATATAGCTAGGCAATACACTATCAAAAATCAACAATGACTTATCAAGTATAGCATTAAAATGTACGACACATCATTCTGAATGTATTACTTCAGTAAAATATCACATCTACAAAAATATGAATACAATCACTGATTAAAAAGACAAACTGGCTGAATGAATCGCAGTGAATGAAAACATCCTGCACATAACAACAGTGGGGAAAGAGGGAGGGGACAGTGTGCAACTAAAGACTTTTTAAATACTGTAAATCATTAATATATTTGTCATCTTTCCAAGTATAGAGCAGGAATATCGTCATTAAATATTTTCAGATTTATATATTCAGATAAAAACAGAAATTGCTAATGGGTTTCCTTTTGGAGCTATGTTTGGTATAATGTGGCCAGTTTTAAAAGAGCAAATAGTCAAAGCAAGCATTTTTGCACAGCGTATGAAACCATTCTGTTTCCCTTTATGTGACTTAAATCCTGTGGGTCTGAAAATCAGACTTCAGTTATTCTTTTTGTGTTTCAGGAACTTTTTTTCCGCTAACATTGACTCAATTCCAACAGGGTTCGAGTTATAAATTGAGCTCTATGGGGTCTTTAAAATGCACGCACGCACACACAGCAGCAGCCCTCTACTTGCTACAAACTAAGTTAAATATGAAAAGGTTCAACTACGCACACCACATAAAACATCACATGCTCTCGCAGCACGCTCACAGGCATCTATTGTGCAACAATGTATTACGCACCTTGGAGGTACAGTGCTGGCATATTGTCATTTAAAGAGCAACTTGCAGGTTAGAGACACCAGTGAATAAATGTGTAGGAAAATGATGAATACACTAGATTTTCAAAAAAATATACAGAAATACACCACAGTGACATCTGGCGTCGTTTTAGTAAGACATTTTTACTTCCGCATAAAAAAAGCCTCCCCACGTGACCTCCCGCGTGTGACGTAACATGGGGGAGAGCGGCCGGTCTAACGTATGAATAACCATGGATCACAATGCTAGTTTTGACACAGAAGAGGTTGAAAATATATATTCGAATGCATATGATTATAATTATGAGCCTGCTATGCGTCCAC
>NW_011369947.1:26041518-26048002 GCF_000735185.1 Notothenia coriiceps | reverse complement strand
TTTTTTCTTTAAAAAAAAAAATGTTTTCCAAACATTTTTTTTCCCACAAATTGAAATGTCTTTAAATGCACATTAACATGAATCCAACATATTGTAGCGAATGGAGAAATTGAGGCAGAAGACGTTATCTTCAGAGGCTCCACAACCTTTCTCCGCCAGATCGTCAAGTATCAGCCGTATCTCGCGTCTCCCCTCCGGTACACAGCACCGTAGTGTGGAGTTGCATTAGGTAACGCGAGATACGGCTGATACTTGCGCATTAGTTTCTGTTATGGATCAGTATCAACAGTCCTGCCAGTAACGTTACTATATTATCAATACTACTTTAGTTATAGCCTGATATATGATAGCTAACTTTACAATGTTGTGATGTGACTGACGTTAGCTAACATTCTGTAGCTAACGGCGGTCACTCATGGTTCTCCACACACGAAAGCTCCATTTCTCGCTGATGGCCGTTATCTTTTCTAATCCTTGGCCGCTCCTGGTCTCTTGGACGCCTAGCAGGCTCATAATTATAATCATATGCATTTGAATNAGGTAAACGAGGTGCTGCAAAATGCTACAAAACACGTCCGACATTCTTATTGACACTTCACTGTGGAGTTGGTTACATCTTCGTTGAAGTACTGCCATACATAAGAATGTCGGACGTGTTTTGTAGCATTTTGCAGCACCTCGTTTACCTCCATTTTTTCACGACTAGTCGACTAGGGCCTACAGCGCCGACTAGTGGTAAAGGTAGTCGACTAGTCGATTAGTTGGTGAAACCCCTAACACACACACACACACACACACACACACACACACACACACACACAGGTATTTCAAGTTACTTTACATTCAGTATAAAATTACAGACACACATATACATAGGCTACATCTGATTACAAAGTCGCATCTGTACAGGACGGTAAAATAATCACAGGCACACATACAAATAAATCTATGACAAAGTCTCATCTGTACAGAACAGTATGATAAAATAATCACAGGCAAACATATAAATAAATCTATGACAGCCTCATCTGTACAGAACAGTATGATACAATAATCGATGGCAAAACCATGTCTATAGCCACTGTACATTTCTCCGTTGTGGGACGAATAAATGATTAATTTAATCATCTTCACATGTAATCTCACTTTTACACACCAAAATAACGTTAACACAGAGTAAACGTTTGCTAATGGAGAGTCTATTTTGTCCCAAGAAAAAGTTCATGACTATCGATAAAAAATATATCAATAAACCTATTGTTATTTTCGCGGTATTCCCCACACATTGCCAGGACACTATTACTGTAATATTTACACTTACCCATGTCCAAATGGATCCTTGTTGTTGTCTTTGTATTCTTCTTCTTCAGAAGAGTCGAAGACTTCAGGTTCTGAGGCTCTATCTTCACTGCTGCTAGCGACCGAATTTTTTTTTTGAAAATGTTCGGGCGGCTGAAGCANTGTTAAGGACTAACGTTTATAATAAATACATTTGTATTGATTTTAAGATCTTTTCATACAATCATACGTATTGGGATCATTTGTATTAATGTGGACCGGAGGGAGAGGGTGAAGAGCATAAGTTTCACTTTCCTTTTTATTTCAATTCCAGCTTTGGTCATGAAGAATATGTTTCTCTGTTGTTCATAAAGCATAAAGCAACAGCATCAGAGCACGGTGCAGAGTCTCTAGATGAGTCCCTCGTTCTTATTAAACATCCATGTTGTAGTCCTCTGTATAGGAAACTGTAGTTTCCATAGTTTCCCCACAGCAGCAGACGCACACAATGACGTCCGCTGGCGCAGTCCTTTTGAATTCTCCTATCCACTATCCCTTAGCCCCGTGACGTTTCACTCAGAGGTCAAGGAATAGACGATAGGGTTAGACGTTAGGAGCTGATCTTTAGATTATGGGAACGCAACCCAGGTTACAGTCTCACAGGAGATACCGCTGGAAAGCTACACTTTCAGCGATTCCGCGGATATCTGAATCATATTTCTACTCCTTATAATCAAAAATATATGATTAATTTTCGTAAATTATGCGCACTTGGACGCGCCGGCGCGTCAACCGACTCCAGAGGGTTAACACTACATCTACAGACATCGAGATATTACTATTGCTGAATATTAAATGAAGGTACAGTTATTTTGATAAGTTTTGTTTACAGACGTGAGTTGGTATGACAACATCCGGAACTACCGTAAATGATAACTGCCGTAAAGTATTTCCAGTATTATTAAAGTATTGATTACGTTAAAATGCAATAAATGAAAATTAATGGAAGAGAATATGAGGAGAAAAGGCGCGTTTAGTTATGAATTGAATTTCCAATGTCTGAATCCTCTGTTATGCGCAACAACGGACATTGAAGATGAGTGGAGGGCCGGCCCCGGGCAGCGCCAACCGGCATACCAGGAGGAGCCATCGGAGGAATACTTAAACAGCTGATGTGTGTTTCTCGGCCCTTCCTTCGCTCTCGAGATGCCGAGAAGACAGCTGTTTTCTGACTGAACAATATTTTGCTTGTAACATTACCGCGCCATTTTAATAAAATTACCCATTTGAACCTTATTCGAGAGACTCCATTGGTCTCATTTATCCTAAGCTTCTCTCCTGGACGCGAGAATAACGAACAAAGCTAATACTACAGTTAATGTTAGCTAACGTCACATCACAACATTGTGAAGTTAGCTATCATATATATATCAGGCTATAACTAAAGTAGCATTGATAATATAGTAACGTTACTGGCAGGACTGTTGATACTGATCCATAACAGAAACTAATGCGCAAGTATCAGCCGTATCTCGCGTTACCTAATGCAACTCCACACTACGGTGCTGTGTACTGGAGGGGAGAGAGAGAGGGGCGAAGGGGGAGAGAGAGAGGAGCAAAGGGGGGAGAGAGAGGGGAACGAAGGGGGGATAGAGATGTAATATGGTTTCCTGATAAACATTTTGTTTGATAGGCTTCGAGTGGGCAATCTTTTCCCGGAAGGAAAAGCAGTTCAGTCTTGTCAATATATTAAGCTGTGGAGAGTATGTGGTGCAGGGAGGTGGATGCACAACGCACCCAGGAACGAAAGCTAGCTCCGGTCCTTTTCCTGTTAGGGAAACTGTGGAGTCGATGTCCTGACAGCTGGAGTTTGTGCAACCTGCACAAACTCCAGCTCACCATGATTACAAATGGTGAAATGCAATGTAAAATTAACGAAAAAATACCAGCTCACTAAATCACAACCGCTCAAACCAACTACAAACTACTACCGCGGATTGGGCAGAGAACGAGTCCGAGAAAGTTGCTCCCCCATGTAACTTAATATGGCGCGTTTGACGTATGACGTTAAAAAAAAGCTGTTTTTAGTAGCAGAGCTCAAAACGGCTCCTTTCCCTCTGAATTCCTGCCCTTATGTCTTGTAAAACATATCAAATCCTGCATTAACATTTTTAATTGTAATTTTCAGGCAAGGTTAAGCATAAATGTAGTAAAAACCTGCAAGTTGCTCTTTAAGAGAATGCCTAGTTATTTTGGAAAACATGTTTTTCTTTTAGCCTATTTACCTCGTTAACGTAAATAACACTCATTACATTGACACATGCATTATTTGTGATTAAAATAATGGTTGTTGGTAATGTATTAGCCACCCCCACAGATGTATGATTTCACTGCGTCCGTGGGAGCTCAGACCCCTCCTTGTGGGAGCTCAGCTCCCATTGGCTCCCACATACAGTAACTCGAACCCTGGTCATATACACGCACACATGCTTTCCAGACCAGCGACATGCTAGTCACTTTTGGCTTTAGGGGGTGATTTGTTTTTCCTCTTGCTTGGCCAGCAGGAAGATAACCTTTACATGTATTGGCCAGCGGTCTTGCTGCCTCTGGCGTCCTCCAAGGCTTTAATTAAAGTTCTAATTGTGCAGACAGACTATTCTCTCATTATATCTAATCTTTTCTTTCAACCTGGTCCCTTTCCCCTGTTCAATTACTGAACTCTCTATTGTGAAGGCCACTTTTCGGTAAAGCATTGGGTGGGAAGGAAGTAAATTCATTTGAATGATGTGCTCTTAGATTTTCACTCTGACAACATTTTCATCAGTCATCAAACGTAGCAAGTTAGCAACTGAACTTGCCAAAACAAATTGCCAATTGTTACACAGATATTATCTTTATTATTATTCTGATCAATTGTTCAACTATAAGTGTCAGTATACGTTTATAGATTATATTAGCCCCTTATTTTATTGTGTTCCCTTCTTTGACCAACTGAATAATTCAAATATAATATAATAATAATAATCTTAGAAGTACATAGATCTGCGTCTAAACCCATGTGCTGTATCTGAGTTATCTGTTGCTTTTGAGAAAGTGGCTCGGTTGTGTTTTATTTGAAACTAATGTTGATGAAGCAAACTCATCTGTTGTGTGTGTGGAACTTGTCAAGGTCAGCATTTCACCACAGTCACTGTAGTGCGTTTCTGAGGGTGGACAATCACATGCTGGTAGGGGCGTGTATCCTGCTGCTTTCAAAGTCGCACTGTTCAGCATTCTCCAGAGGCCCCTGATTTGTTAGTGATGGAAGCAGCTATGTCTTCCATACCCTGTTTGTTTCTCTTTTATACTGCTGTCTCATAATATGAAACATTTCAGTTTTTAGATCATTAACTGCCATTTATTTAAAGTATGTTGCCATATTTTCAAGGTAAAAAGTGATGCATTTATCGGTGGTTAATTTTATAGAAACCTTTAAAAATAAACTTGCATTAACAATTGATTTCTTTGAATTAAACCACAGCCAAATGTATTTTATACTGAGTGGAAGGAGAACAAAACCATAGCCTCCTCTTCAAATCTTATGTACAGCCGGGTATTGTGCCAGTGTCATAGTTAAGTGCAAGAAATTGGGTGAAAATGCCTTAATTATGTTCTCTAAAAGCTTCCGCGCCATCCAAGCCATCCAACCCATCCAATACCTTTTGGTATTGAGCAATTACATTGCTTCTTCACTTATGCTTATTTTGCTTTGTCTGGCATCCATTTTCTGAATTGGCCTCCATCCGTGCCTCTTAGATATGAAAAGAAATGGAGTAGATAGACATTTAGAGATTGAACAAGAAAGGAAGAGCAGCAGAGTGAAATAAGTCGGGCAGAGCGGTGGAGAAAAGGATTATTGAATATTGCGCTATTGTTAGTCAGGGACGTCATTGTGCATGTGTGCGTAATCAGGGACACACAGAGCCATGCCAACTGTTATTGACTTCAGGCCGTAGGATTATTGCTGCACTTATTCACTCCCTGATTATTGCCCACTCACCCCTGCAAAAGAAACAATCTTGTATACAAGTCTATGTGTAGCTCCTTCTCCCCATGAAACCTTACACAGGTGAATGCAACATGAATCACTGACAATACGATATACAATGTTAAAGCAAACTTCTTCAAGATGCAACATGTACACATTCTGTTGAAGACCCACATACTGACATGGTGTCCCTACAGTATATTTTGGATCAGCATTGCCCTTGCCTAATGTCCCTGCTGTATAACTTGCACTCAAAGGTCAAAGTTTAATGAAACATTTGCAGTTACAAGCACTGACCCTGACATTCAAAGGCAGCACTCTGTGCCCTCAAAAATGCATATTGTTAATTTTAGTATGCATTATTCTTCGGGGCAGACAAGCTATACATAGCTTTTTGGTCTAGCTTCGTGGCCTCCATTCAAAGCACTTTACCTTGTTTAAAGATCCCTTTAAATAATTAATCGAGTCCATCAGCTTCAAAGGGAGTGATCAATAGATTGAGCAAATCCCTCAGTCCCATTCTCGAGGAAGCTTCCATGATTTTCCCCCCTTCTTCACAAATTATTTATTCTTAGTGCTTCTCACGAAACATGTTAATAGGATTAAGGGAAACGGAAATTATGCTAAAAGGTGATGTGTGGCCTCATATCATCCTTGATCCTAAGGTACAGTGTGTTCTGTGTTTTTTAATGAATACTGGTTAGCACAGATACGTATATATCAAGGACAGACGAAAGGAAGTTAGGTATGGAATGCCATTTAAGCCAAAATTAAATAAATACATAAATAATTACATAAATACATATATATATAAATATGCCTATGAAATAAATAAATGAGGCAATAAATATGTATACATGTACATTTAAATGCACATTTATTTATTTCATGGGACTTTTATTTCATAATGAAACATTTATTTATTTATTTCAAGAGACTTTTATTTCATAATGACACATTTATTTATTTCAAGAGACTTGTATTTCATAATGACACATTTATTTATTTCAAGAGACTTGTATTTCATAATGACATATTTATTTATTTCAGATGACTTGTATTTCATGATGACACATTTATTTATTTCAGGTGACTTGTATTTCATGATGAGACATTTCCATTCCTTATATGCAAATGAACGGGCGTGGTTAGCTCACAGATCCAGAGACCCAGACCAAA
>NW_011369947.1:26040986-26041280 GCF_000735185.1 Notothenia coriiceps | reverse complement strand
GCGTTTCATCACGGCAGTATTTAGTTTAGACAGTAGCTGCCGGGTCCCGCATGAGCTCAGACCCCTTTTTTTCAATTTATTTATTTAAAGCTTTATTCCCCAAATCAGCACTTTTGAAACAGGAAGTGAAATAGATGAGGCATGGCTAGAATGGGTGATCTGTTTGGTACTTTGAGCAAAACACTTCATAGACATGTTTTTTTATATATTTGTATATATCTGAGACCTATGCTATTGCCTACAAATAGCATGATAGGTGACCTTTAAAGGAAAAGCCGCATTCATCTTTACATG
>NW_011369947.1:26027667-26040925 GCF_000735185.1 Notothenia coriiceps | reverse complement strand
TTTATATATTTGTATATATCTGAGACCTATGCTATTGCCTAGAAATAGCATGATAGGTGACCTTTAAAGGAAAAGCTGCATTCATCTTTACATGAACCCCAACTGTACTTCATGGTTACAACCGAAGAAATGCATTACCTGATACATCAGCACCACGATGATCGGCAGCTCAGCCAGAACTTTGAGGGACAGAGACCCCCGGGGGATGATGGTGTGCTGGAGGCAGAAACAAGGAGAGAAACACAATGAGGAAAGACCGAAATGCCACTTGCTTCTAAACTCTAAAATAAATACAGGAATGCGATTGTACACAGTGAGAAAGAGGAAAACAAATTCAAGTTTTAAAGAAGGGTTATACTATTTCTGAGCACAAGGCTAAATCAGGTTGAATCCTTGTCAGTTTGTGTACATTTTCCATAACAATGTGTCACAGATTTTCGATACTCGTCCAGTTAGATCCACATTATGTTTTCAGTACAGCCTACGTAACATGTAGTCCAACATTTATTAGAAGGAAAACAACAAAAACAGTTAATGCATCATATAAACCTGACAAAAGGTGCATGTGCAATTAAAGAAATAGTTGTTACACCAGTACAACTTCTTTTTTATTACTATTTTAGGGTTAGTAAGAATGCAATTTTGTGGTTCATCTTGTTAATGATGTGCCAACTGTTGGACTAACGGGTTTCTGTTTCTGCTGGTGCAGTACTACCATCCTGTGGTTAGAGACAGTACTTTAGCAGTATGGATTCAAACAAGTGGAAATATAAACTCCTGGTCGTCTTACTGTTCGTGTTTCGCTGTCATCCCTCTCAGGTGCCGTCTTGACCATCACCGACGTGATCATCCCGACCATTTCTGGGGAGGGGACCGTGTTCTCTGCGATCACCTGCGGGTTCTCAAAGTACCTGGTCTGAGAGGAGCAGAAAGAAACAGTGGTTAAAGGAAACAAAAGGACACAAGTGGCAAGCGAGAGAAGAGACAAAGTCCTCCACTTGTTTACTGAAACCTGCAAAGAAGGGTGTACTTACAACGACTTTGGGAAGCTCTTTGTAGATCTGCTTCACAAAGTCCAGAAAGTGATGAATCTGGGAAGAGGGGATTATGGGAAACGTGTGAATCAAAGGCTTCAAGAAAGTGTTCAATGTCTCTCTTACTTTTCATAATGAATGAGAGGAAACCAATCATTGATATTGACTTTTCTGGCATCACAGAAATATTGACAATTTCTTTATACCATAAACAAATCACCAGTTGAGTACATTACAAAACAGAGACACTATTTGAGGACAGCTATGTATTTTTTGGGGTGGCAATAAAGCTGAGATTCTCACCTCCTGGGAAATCGGAGGGCGGAACTGTTTGTGCAGCTCAATGATGATGCGGAGGCATATCAGCACATTCTCCTCACTCTCAATCTGTGAAAAGAAAACAGCATGAGTGTGAGATAGCCAAATGAAACCTCCTGTATCTTTAGAATAACTGTAAAACATTTCTTATTCCAACAGATCAGAGTGAAATCATCAAATATTATTGTCGACAACTTTCTTATCTACCTTACTTGAGCCATAGCAATGAACCCTAGCTGTTCAGGGTGCATACACTTTTTCACCATTGCTTTTCAATGACTTCTCTCCATGACCTTTACCTCGTTTTCCATGACCAAAAAAATTACTCTTTCTCAGCGGTATCACTGAAACATTTTTATTTTAACATGGTAAGCTGGAAAATAAGGTCTGCATATGAAACATGTTGTTTCTACTGCCTATCTAAAACAAATCGAATAGTAGGCTTACTAGCTCGTACAGACTGAAGCCACTGTCGAATAGAGGGCGTGATTGTAAAACTCACCAGCAAAAAATACCTCGTCAGTTAAATGCCATTTTACGTTTCATTATTATACCATACAGTATGTATTATCATTATACTATTACTATTTTGGCGATTAGATAAAATATAAATTATATTTGATGCAACTTTAGCTCAATTTCCTTGACTTTTCCCAAACTTTGGGGAAAATATTGTTTTCCATAACTTTCCAGGGCCTGGAATTTGCATTTTGAATTTCCATGACTTGGTTTTTAGTGACCGTAAGAACCGTGGCTGTTGTAATTGTTTGGAAAAAGCTCAAAATAAGTATTACCTAAACATTAACTGGTAGGTGGAAAATGTTGGGTACTAGTTAACATACGTTTTCCACCAATTTAAGTGCATTTTACTGAGAGTCGGAATCTGATTAGCTTTAAGGAAGTGTGGCAGATCAACTATAAGCAGTAAAAACTATTGAATAATAACAATGAATGAATGATGCAACACAATGTAAAATGTTCTGTATATGAATAGGACTCATACCTCCAGGAAGCGGAACATCACAGACAAGATGTTTTTAGTGTGCGGTCGCAGGTGTTCATTTGTAGGAATTCGATGGATGATTTCCAGCACCAGTTTCCGCAATTGCTGAAAAAAAAGGATAATATTTTAAAGCAGACCATCCAAATGTGCGTGAGATTACACCATAATAATATGATCAAATTAACTCAGAGGGTGTTTGACATTATAATCACAGCAGTCAATCCGTACAGTGATGTTTCGACATTTAACCAAATCAGTACTTCTGCCCCCAACTCTTGTCTGAAGCTTCACCTGTGTAGGTTTTTCTTGGAGGAATTGCACCTCTCCATCCTGCAGAAACGTGAGGAAGCGGGGGATGATGTGCTCCAAGAAGGTGGAGTACTGAGGAGACGATGTCACATTCTGAAATGAAAAGTCCAGGACATGTTACATCATGCAGTCAGGTGTTGGCAATGTGCAAGATGTCATCAAATACTTTTCTTTGTTGCTGCAGGCCTTTTTCCGCGGCATGAAACACTTACTGTATTGTCCAAGGTCAAACACATCCTTAGAGAATTACACTTGAATAGACTTCTTAAAATCCATCCCAACACAAAAGAGACAAAACATTCATCAAACTTACCTCAAAGTTTTCGCTGACCTCCTGCATCATCTTCAGCTTCGTTTCATCGGCTGGAAGTTGAAGGACAAAATGTCGGCATCAATCAAACTTGCTAAAAGATGCAGTTGAAATGTTCACGGCTGTCTTCTTGTGCTCAGCAGGGACGCTCAGATCTTATCAGTTTGGCTTACAGCATCCATGTTGTTCAAAAGGTACGTCACACTCACATTCACATACTTACCCACACAAGCGCTCTCACATTCAGGTACCTTTGACTGGACTAAAGAACATCGCTCTCATCACATCGCCCCAGCTGAGCACAAGAGCCTCAACAACTTCAACATAATTAAAAAGGTACATTAAATTAAGTATGTATAAGAAATTTGTATTATGTTTTCCTTTAAATATAAAAAAATACTATATGAACTTTTTAGTTTTTAATGGAAAAGCTGCATCCATCCTTACATGAGCTCCAACTGTAACTATTACAATTCTAAAATAAAATGTTGTTACGCTTTAATGAATGCAAATTAGTTATTAACTAACAAAAGTTCTAAAAAAAAAAAAAACTTTAACTGGCTTTAAATCACTACAGATAAAGCACATCGTTTTGAATGCTATATTATTAAAAAAAAACATGCACTTATGCATCAAATGTGATTATAGACAGATGGATGTTGTCAGTAAATGAATAATATTTTAGACATCAAGTACACAAATACAGTTCAGGGTCTATGAACTCACGTGTGTTGGCGTCTGTGAGCGCTGCCACAAACTGCAGGTACTTCTTCATCAGGGTGGTCTGGTCCACCACCGTGGGGCTGGGGGCCGGCACGAAGGCCATGGTGGCCGACGGGACCGACATGGCTGCAGCGGGGGGGGCGGGGGCAGACAGCAGTCTGCACTGATCTCAGAGGGATAACATGTACACTGTGGGGGAAAAGAGAGCCGTTTTATTCAATTGGATTTATTTCTATGGCCAGTTTCATCCCACAGGCCATAACACCTGAACTTTTGAAAGAACATCCATAACATTCACCTGGTTGCAACTTATATATATATCAATATTCCAATTACTGTATAACAGGGTATATGCAGGAATCCTGAAGTCCAATGTAATTCCTTTTAAGACCTTTTTTAAGACCCTTTCCATACATTTAAGACCTCATCGCCACTTGGAGTTCTAACCGGTTACATTTACCTCACATTGACTATATACAGTATTGATTGTCCTTCCTCCTCATCTTCCAACCATTTGGACGCAGACTTGCATTTCTCCATAACGATGTTGTTTAACAACCGGCATAAACGGAACTTCGCGCGCTATCAAGCAGTGAGCGTGAGATGTCCTGTTCAGATGACGTCAAATCCAACGGGATGCCATAAATAAACTACACAGAATCACACTACACACCTACGCAATGATTACATTCAGGCAGACTGTAGAATACAACCTCTTTGGACCATTTATATACTTATTGAAAACAAGCTACAAAATGTAATACCTTGGAAAATGCTGTTTATTACTTTTTAATAGCCTTCATTTTCGCTAAATTGATTTATCAACTTTTAATACTTTTTAAGACCCCGCGGACACCCTGCATATAGACTATTCTGCACTGTTTCTACTATATTCTGATTTACTTGCACTATTATCTGTTTTATTGTGTTGCTCTGTTGGAGGAGCCTGTGACCTAAGAATGTCATTGTCATATCTACACTGTAGCTGTACATATGACGATAAAAGCCTTGAAACTTGATTAATGTGTGTGTCTGTGTGTATATATAGATACTTTATTTATCCTAAACTGGGAAATTATTGTCACAGCAGTGCCGTGGTGTATTCCGAAGCATTACACAAGTTAAAAATATGTATAAGATGCAATAAGATACAAATATAATACAATAAAAGGAACATAGGGCAAGTATATATGTAATAAAAAGCAGCAAATTCACAATAGAAAGGACAATAGAGTATCTAAATAATACACAATATAACGAAAATATTGAATAAAATTGAATGTACACGACAATATACAATCTCACCAAGTTAAATACATATAGATATGTACCTTTATGTATGAGTATGTATGTTTTCTATATAGATGCATACATACTCTTAAAATGTTAAAGTGGGTGTTCAGGTGAGTATCTATATGTATGTGTTTTTATTATTTTGGACGATGAGATACGACATTTCGATCCCTGTTTGTAACACCCACACACACACACACAGAAGTTGCCAATAAAGTTGACTTAAACTCAATCTAAACATGATTTATGCTGAAAATGGCGGCAAAAATCTCATTTGTGTCGGGAAAATGTCAGAGTTTGACTATAGACTGTATATATAAAGAGTTTGACAAGCAAAACAAATCATGTAACAAATCCACAAACATGCCTCTTAACGGGCGCACATTGATGACATCATCACAAGCATCAGTTAGCACGACTTTTGTATCCCCGATAGTATTTGTGAATTGAAAACCGTTTCAAGGTGCAAAGTAGAAACTACTCTATTATTAAGAGGCGTAACACCTTAATGCATCCACTCAATGAAGCCAACACATGCAAATGTAATATTAATCTGCAGAACACGCTAGCAACCGCGAGCTAACAAGCTAGCTTTCCCAAAGAAAGAAAGCGCCCGTTGCTCTCAAACTTAAAGGAGGGAATAAACTCAAAGCAGAGGGAGAAAGCAAATTTTCTCAGACAAAACCTGGTTTAAAAGTTATCCGTTCACAGTAGGCTATGGAAAACAACTACTATTTGGTCACATTTCACACGAAAAAGCGAAAATGTTGCACTCACCCAGCGCCACAGACAGGAAACCGTCGCTCGGTATCCGCCGCGCTCACACTGCTGTAGAGGGTTTGCGGCGCCTAGCAAAGATGTGTGATATCCCTCCGCGTATTGTGCATCATAGTTTCCTTATTTCTTTTCCTCTATGAATGAATACACCGTCATGTTGTTCGATTGCCTAATTCATATACAAATAAGTGATTAAATTGATGAACAGTTTTGTCAAAATGAGTTTTATTGGTCAAACGTTTAATTCTAGTACCAACGGAACGATACATAAGGGAAATCAGTGGTTATATGACCATCATTTTCGATGGTCTTCTGGCTCCCTGGGTTGTTTGCAGAAGAGGTAAATTAGCAGGTAACTGCGCACAGTCACTTCCATGGGTAGTGTGTTTTTTTTTAAATGATACATTATTTAAATTAAGTGATTGATTTTTGGATGTCTTTTTCATCCATTCTAATACATTTTAGGGCTTTAATACCATGCAAATGTCAATTTAGAGGGATATTTCACAACAAGGCAACCATTAAGAGCTGATACTGAGGAGTGGGAAATAAAACTGGATAATTGATGCATGAAGAGTTCTGATGTTGCTGCCACATTACCCTGGAATTAAAGTACTTTATTCACTGTTTAAAATGTCTTGTATGAGTTTGCATTGTTTGCTTTGACCACAAGATGGCAGTCCAATGAAGGAAAGTGGCTAAAGTCACTTGCTCTGAAATCTTCAGTGCTCGGTGTGTAATAAATCACCAGAGACTGTGTTGTTTTTAAATATGTTGTAAGGATATGGCTGGAGAAATAACAGGTCATAGCAGTGGTCAATTATTAGTTGTTGTTTTGTACGTCTCATGTGTTGTTCTTTTATTAATGTTGGAAAATATGAACATGATGGGTGCCAAATAATATTTTACAATGGCTTTATCTGGCAAATTAAAGTATAGTATCTTTCATGATCATTTGAAGGTTGTTCCCAAGTGTCATTGACATTATATGAAGTGGCTTTTATGCATTCAAATGAACGTGTAAATGGCCTAAAGATGTGACATTCTTTCGTTTACATAATGGTTCTTCTCCATAGCTTTGGAAATAATGAAGTCAGGTTGAAAGGCGGTAATTATTCATCATGTCCTGTCTCCTGCTTAGATTCATTACTAATGGGTTTGATTGATATTTCTCCCATTCACAGCCTCCTCTTTCCACAGAGTGAACCCACTGGCAAAAGAGATATCCCTTTCAGTTAATATCATACAAAATGTACAAGATAATTTGACATATAATGTGACATTCTCATTCTCCCTCTCGCTCTCTGAGTAATAAAGATCTGCTAAAAGATGTTTGTCTCAGGCTTATTGCGCTGTCCTGTTCGTTTCATTAGTGAGGTTTTTGTGTGACAGGGGCTTTATCCCCAGAGTGGATGACACGCTGTAGTTCCCGCTTTCCAGAAACCACTCATGTGTCCATTAGATTTGTGTGTGTGTGTGTTTTTGTGTGCACTTCTGCAGCTGCTGATGTACCTTATGATGAAGCATGATCACCCCTGCATTATTATTTCTCATATAGAAAAAAAAGTGCACTTCCCTTGAGCCTGATCATCAACAATACCCTGGGAATCTATTCATGCGCACATCCACATTCACTCTTTCCATCCTTGAGGTCTGCAGAATGAGAGGACATTTTCTCTGCGAACCAGCCGGATGAACATTTGTGAAAAAGACTCCATGCCTTGCTTTGTGAATATGGTTGTTGTTATAATGTGATTTAATCAGCATGAGTTCAAATTGGACTGGCAAATACCTTTTGTCTCTCTCACCTCGGTAGCAGAAAGAAGGTGTGATGTCTAAACTCTGGGTTTATCTGAAGCAGAGTGCGTTACCCATGATGATAATTGATGTTTCACAAGCTTTGCAAAGCTACAAACCAGCAAACTGAAGGTGTTGATGCCCAAACAATACAGCAAGATCCCGCTTCCCCTATTTCTTTCTTTCTCCACTCACCAAAAATCTCTGCTGTGATATATTCGTAAATCTTTTCGCAAAAATTCGCTTGTATTTTGATAACATTTACATTTGTTGGGAAGTTGTCCTGTTGTAAAATCCAAATATAATTTATGACGACAGCAGCAAAAATATTTTACAACATATCTGATTAAAATGAATCCATTGAAAGTATTGCCAAATGATTATTATCCAAACACCATTTATCAGAGAAATCAGCTACAGTCCTGAACGTTTCTTATTTTCCTTTTTCCCTTTGCTTTCCAAACCACTTACACTTACAGTGATGGAAAGTATTCATCAAATTACTTCACTTCAGTTCAGTTATGTGTTACATAAACTTGACCACTACTACGTTATACTTACTTTTCAATACATTTCAGGGGGAAATATTCCATCTTCCACTCGGATGTAGTTACTTTCAGCTAAAAAAAAATACAACTAGCTTATTAAAGAACATGCACTGTTTAAGATGTAAGACTAGTGGTTCAAATCATGTTTGGCTTATGACACCTCGTGAAAAATCGGTGTCTGATTTGGGCCAGGGATTTGGGATTTGGTTCCAACAAAGGGACATTTCCCCTCAGAAACACTCATTTATGTTCAAAAAGAAACTCAATGTATCCAAATATGTCACGTACGGCGTAACCTTTGTCTTCTTTACTGTCTTATTATTTAAATCAAAACATCCCAAGTTTAATTCATGACCTTTTGAATGTGGCCCGACCCCTTTGCTCGGTTTAAAATGTGTTTTTTAATTCGTATTGTTCCTTCTTCCACCGCAAAAAAACCCCCATTATTTTCAGATGAATGAGAAGCTAATGAAAAATGCTTTCCATTTCAGATGGCACAAACTGGTTGAACCTGTCTCATTTTGCAGATGGTTTTTATTTTTACATGATACTGATGTGTTGCATTGACGTTGTTCTGAAACTGCCTGTAGGGATGGTAGCCTAGTAACAAACTTTTCTGTGTAATCACTTGAGTGGAAGCGTCTCTATCTGATCAGAGCAAAAAAGAAGTCCTGCAGATGAGTTCCTTGCTGTTTTTTAAACGCCGACACTCAACAATGTGCTCTTAGTGAATGAAACCAAACTGTTTCTCCTCTCATTAAAAAGAATGATCCCTGAATGATTCAGAGCCGTGTTCAAAGCACAGTGGTCTGTCTTCCAGTCTGCACACCGAGATGTATTGACCTTTCACAGCCAGGCAGGCAGCTGTGGTTAATTGTTTACCACCACATCCTGTTTCTTCCTCAATGCTTCCTTCATTGAAGGACTCACCTGCATTCATAACGATTTCTCAGGTTTGTTATGGCTGGGAAAACTCAAGTGGCGCACTTAATTAGTGGAACAAAATGTCTTAATTACTTGCTTGTATATTGTGTTCTTACTTTTCTGATTGTTACTAAACTTATACAAATAACTGGTCGTAAATGTTATATTATTTTAGGATCTTGGTTTTCTATCACCCGGATAACATAATAGGATTTAAATCAACAGTGAAATATCATCAGACAGAAGTATTGAATCGACATTGATGCCTGAAATTGACACTAAATTGAAATAGATTTCTCATTTTCATTTTTCTAGCAAGGTATCTTGGGTTTAATTTAAGTTTTTTTGGATTTTCTGGAGCAATGTTACACTCATGTACCTTTCATGACATTTGCTCGATTCATACAACGTTTGAATAATAATATTGTTCTGACATGTAAACAAGACCAGTTTTGTATCATGTGGAGCAGCTGATAGCATGCTGCTGGAATTGGATAGATTTTGTAATGGGTTTTTGGCAGCGTAGAGAGCACTGCGTGATTTTTATCTAGTGAAATTACCCCCTTTTGGCCCGTTTTCTGCGTTATTTACCAACATGGCGGCACCAATTTCCGCAATTATTCTTCATTACATTCTACCAATAGTGTTCCCCAATCCTCAGTTGATGTGTTGGAGAGAAAGAAAGAGTTGGCATGTTATGACAATATCGATTAAACTTTGGTACTTTAATGAAAACATAACACTATTGATTCACAAGCATGTTTTCTTAAAAACTGTGTAACGTTTTTTTGGTTCAGACTTTCCAATTCTGGCTTTAAAGTTAGAACAAAAAAACCCACTTCTGGTGAGATATCCCAAAAACATGTGGCCCTATAATCCTCTTCCGTACTTTTCTGACCAAATCTTAATGTTGAATAAGGACTGCTCTAGACAACAATACATTCATTATGGGAACATATAACATCATAAACAAACAAACAATAAACTGAGACTCCATTTTTTTTATCACACCTTCCCAAAGTTAGCCATCCTCAACTTAAATGTTGTAATTAGTAAACTCCTTAGTCTTCGTTGCTTAATAATTCACTTTGCAAATAAATGAACCAACAAATGTTTGACCCAGATGCTGACGTCAGCCTACTACAGCCAATCGCAGAGCTCCACAGACACCTTTCTTTTTGGTAATCCTCTTTCCTAAGAGGAGCTGTCAGATCAGCACCGCGCAGTGCTCTCTATTAGAGCCACAAATAGTTCCTCGAACACAAGCCACATTAACCGGGCTTACAGTGACCGAGTCACCCCTGATCGGATTTTCTGCTCAGACTTGTCTTCATATTGCTGATCCGGCATGGCGCTACCCAGTAGAGATAGTTATACGTGAGTTTTTTTGGGTAAACCTGCACTTTTACGCACCGAAGTTACCGGTGGATTTTGATAGAGTATTTAGGGTTTGGCTTTAACTTTAATTGTATCTCTGCCGGTATGTTTTCACTCTTGTGCGGATTGGTGAGTCTGTGTGCCCTGGGCCGCGGTCAGTTAGCCACCAATGGACAGCTGGACGATGGAAAGCGGTACATCTGCCGCGCAATTCCCCTCAGCGGAGATCCCACGTGCCCGGTGACATTGTTACCCGAGCTAAACGTGGGGGGCCAGGAAGAGGAGCTCAGAAATACCGTCATGCAGCTCCGAGAGACAATCCTACAGCAGAAAGAAATGATTTCCAAACAGATAGGTACCATCAACGAGCTCACCACCAAGCTGTCCCTCTGTGCCTCAACCACTGACGATAGGAAGTACGACAAGGGGGCTTCCTGGGGGAAAGAGAAGCAAAACACAATGGGGGATGTTCCCAGAGATCCAAATGACAGCATCGACAGTATGGGGAAAACCATGCAAGGGCTGAAGGACCGGTTGGAGAACTTAGAGGTGAGGAAATGCGCAAAGTAAGCCTCTGTGCCAAAGCCATGCGTAAAAGAACAGTTTGACTTCTAGGAATTATAGGATTACAACACCTTGTCTATACACTGCTGTGACGTTAAACTTAGTTGGCACATTGTTGGCACTTCTGAGAATCATTAAACACTGTTCAAATCAGAGGTATCTGAGGATGAGATTAATTAATCAATTACGCAGGACCAGTTGTGCTGCCTGGGAGTTTGCTAAGCTATAGGTTCTTAAGCGAGAATAAAGTAAAATGAGTTTTTCCAGTTTAAAAGGTTAATTATGCTTAATGTCAGACCCATACGTCATTCCTATGGTGTAAGACATCACAGAACTATATGTGAAAATTAACAAATCTCTACCAAAATCAAAAACCTGAGAATCTGAAGCCACATGTATGATGTCATCAACTGAAGCCTTTTCAAAGAAACCGAATTTAGAGAGATTTTATAGACGACGCTTCACCCAGGGGAATGTTCTGATTACATAAATATTGGGTTTTAAGGCAAGGCATTTTTAGATATAGCAGATTTCAACACAAGGTAATCCAAATTGCTTTATAAAGAAACATTTAAAGCCTGAAGATATAGTGCAACAGAAACACATTGAAAAATGACATTTAAGTACATTTAAAACTGTTAAAAAGCCAAGAAACTAGAACAAATTAAAATCGGAACAAACTAAATAGAATAAGACATAATATTCAAAGTTACAGTGCAGTGTAATATAGGAATATGTATATGATTTGATAGAAGGCAGAGGATCTTACTATAGATTTGGATTTCACATATCCAAACAACCCCCTTCCCATTCATTGTCTGGATGCCATCAGGACTTCATACTTGCAGATATCTCAAGCGAGAGTTAACATGTCCAACATTTTTTATTAATGAGCTTTTCCGCTTTAAATTTGCATGAAAAGTACACAGGTGGTTAATAAGTGCCACAGTGAATTCAACAAGCCAAGCCTAATTACATTTAATCAAACAACGCAATTGGAAAACCAAAGCGTTATACAACCCTGACACTGTGGGCCTGTCAATCATAGAGTGGTGATGTAAGCTCAATGGGGGCTGATGATCCTCAGTGTGCACTTCCTGCTCATGTTGTCCCGTCCGTCCTTCCTTAGCAACAGCATCTGAGAGCCAACGTATCCGGAGCGTCGTTCCCCACCGAGCTGCGGGACCTGCTGCAGCGCCGCCTCGGGGAGCTGGAGAAGCAGCTCCTGAAGAAGGTCAGCAACCTGGAGGAGGAGAAGAGCATGCTGTCCAACGCCACAGCCGAGTACAGGCTGAAGACCGAGAGCACCCTGAGCGCTTTGGTGGACAGGATCAGTGAGCTGGAGAAAGGTGAAGTGTCAAAATCACATCATAAAATCCAGATAAGAGGTTTTTTTGGGATGATCTGGTAAGATGAGTCAACTGGACAGAGATGGCAAAAGTACACCCTTTACTCAAGTAGAAGTACACATACTCGTGTTTAAAAAAACTCTGGTAAAAGTAGAAGTACTGACTAAACTTCTTTACTCAAATAAAAGTAAAGAGGGCTTCGAAACTCACTTAAGTAAAAAGTACCCATAACTAGCAGCTGTTTTAAAGAGTACCTGACCTCCCTTTATATTAATAGAACAATAATGTAATTGTTAGCTAATGAATGTTTCCATGCTGAACAACGGCAACATGACAACGTTTTCATTGGTCCCTCTTCTTTAGAGAAGACCAGGAAATGATGGATACACGGATCGTGTTCAAATCAATAGGCACGCAATGACTCTAAATAATAATGATCACGCCACCAAACACACATTCAAACTAAAGGAACCAGCCTGTTTGGAAAATGAGAGAAGTAGAAATTACAGGTATTTGTGTTCAGCATGTAAGAAGTAGAAAGTACAGGTATTTGTGTTCAACATGTAAGAAGTCAAAGTAAAAAGTCGTCAGAAAAATAAGAAGTGGAGTAAAGTACTGATACCAGAAACATGTACTTAAGTACAGTAACAAAGTATTTGTACTCCACTACTTCCCACCAACTGGAATATGGTGCATGGTGCCACACAGGAGGAAAATGTATATAATAAAGCATAAAGCTACACTGTAAAATGTTTGGCTGTAAAATTACAGGAAATTACTGTAAATATTTCACAGTAATTGACTGTAGATATTTTACAGTAAATTAGAATAAAAGTACAACTAAATACTGTGACTTTACAGTTGCCATGCCCATGGAATTACTGTGATATAGCAGTACAGAGCTGTGGTATTATGGTACCTTGCTGTACATA
>NW_011369947.1:26027273-26027588 GCF_000735185.1 Notothenia coriiceps | reverse complement strand
AATTTACTGTAAATATACAAATGTAAATAATACGATAATATATTGTAAATTTGACTAGTTAACTGGGATTTTACCATAACTACACAATTCAATCAGCTCAATCAACAAAGAAAACAAAGAAAATGCCCATTTTAACTTTGTATAAGTACATCTCACAGTGTCTTGGACATGTTGTTACGGCCCCAACCTCTACTCTGCGGTAGTGGCTCGTGTTGAGACCCGCAACATGAAAGAATACACGCAATAACCGGTACTTGGTAACGAGCATTTATTGATAATCAGCCGTTTGCTCACACAAGCAAAACGGGAAACAAA
>NW_011369947.1:26019410-26025891 GCF_000735185.1 Notothenia coriiceps | reverse complement strand
ATTCGATTGCATTAAGGCTTTATGATATCCTTCACAGTAGACATTTTAACATATCAAATTGCTGATCACCACTTTCATTGCATTTTGGATGATTTAGTCAACTTTGTAACACCCATGGTGTTCCCGGTCATAAAGAAAAGGAATTAGTAACCATCCGGATCAGATAAAACACACACACACACACACACACACACACACACTCTAGATGTGTTCCCCCCCTTATGTGCCCAATCCCCCCTTATGTGAATCACACCTGGTCCTCACAAACACACACAAACACACAGAACAATTTGACACATTTCCCGCTCTTATGGACACCTGGCACACGCAATACATGTTCAGTGTCTGTTCTTTGTATATTTACTGCAGTTTTTCATGTATACCAGTAGTCTGATACAATATGTACAGTTTGAAAGGGTGTTAAATGACATTTGGTGTTGATTAATGGTTTTTGTGTTAATGTAATAGCAGTTAAAACAGGACCGGTCAAATTTGAACGCGAACACCAAAGTAAGGGGGGGAAAACGAAGACAATAGGAGGGTTAAAAGAATGAGAAACCTTCTGTGGAAATTAAACCAGTGTTTGAAATCCTTATTATTATATGACATGTTCAAGTTACATGACTGACCACTGTGCAGAGGTGGAATAATTACTCAGATTATTGACTTAAGTAAGAATAGCAATAACACAGTCTAAAAAAAAACTCAAGTCAAAGTCCTGCATTCAAGTACCTAAGTACCAAAAGTAAAATGACTCACTATGCAGAAACAAAACACCATGTATTTAGTTTTTTTAATGATTTTATCATAATTATTGATGCATTAATGTGTTCATCACTTCAATGTTGCACTTGGTAAAAGCGGGTATTATTTAAATTAGTTGATATACTACTGGGTAGCTAAACCTATAATAATATATGATAATATATTACTAGATTTATATATTCAAGTACAAGTACCTCTTTTCTTTTACTTCAGTACATTAGTAGTTTACAGCAACTTCGATGGAAATCTGTCATTTAAACAAAATGTCTTTCTATATTTGTAAGAGAAAATAGCAAATAACAAAGCATCAGCAGAGGGACCGAGCACCATCAGAGGATTTCTGCAGCGATTTTGTTAGACTTTATTTGAAAGAAAAACAGCTCAACCTTGTGATTTCTGCAAAGAAAGGCTAAGAGCATTTGTCCTGAATTGGTAATAAAATGTTACATCATTTTCGGGTTAGAGCTGGTTTCAACAAGCTTCAACACAATAAACACACACTTGGTTCAGGGGAAGGTCACTAGACATATTGGTACCAATGAAACTGTATGTGTGCTGTGTTTAAGCTAGATCCGATGGTAGTGTTCTCTCACGGTTACACTGTCAGTAATTAGACACACTCGATAATAAACAAGGTCAATTATATTACATTACATATTCTTAGTATTATGATCATCTTTTCCAATTCAAAACAACGAGTGAAAAGCAACAAATATAATATAATACAGAATTTTATGTATTTTTGTATGACATATGGAACATTTTAATGTGTTTTTAGCCATATTAGCCTCTCTAGGAACAGTCATTTTGTTCTCATGGTCGACCACTTTAGTTTACACTGAAATATGTTAATAATGTTCTAACTGAATTTTGCGCACACAGAGGATGAACCCTAATGACGTGTTGATTCCCTGGCTGTCATTAAGTTATCTATCTTAATTATGAATTACAAATATCTCAACAAAGATTGATTTTCACCCATTTGTCTAAAGATATTCATGGTTCCCAGATGATATGCTTTTGCCTTTTTTTTTTTGTGCCAATAAGAGGATGATATTTGGGATTTGAAGTTTCATATTACTGTACAAGTATTGAAATGATTGATGTGTGAATTTTGGTCCTGAAGTTCATGTTCCCCTCAGGATAAACTATTGTGACTGTGATGCTCCTCTCACCTTTCTATGTAGAGACATCGTCACGTCAAATGTGTTCAACACTGGTTTAGGACCGAAAACCAAAGAAAACGAATGCTATCTACACCAACCTCATTCTTACTTGTACTTTTTTAGCACTAACTATGATTGAGTTAGATGGTGTACATGGTAATGAGGTGTAATAAGGGGGAAAAGCGGCTCAGATGACTGTACAATATAAACACTGTATACTGGTGGCTTCTATATTTTAATAGTACCTAATGACCGTGTGTACTCTAGTATGTATAGCTGGGGTTTGATCACATATCAGATGGACCATTGTGTGTATGGAGTGGCATATTCACAATCAAACAAGCATTGTAGTATATATTTCCACAAATAAGGACTATAAAACAAATATAATCTCTTTGGTTTCCTAAACAAATCCTAATTAAAACCCTATCAGTGGCATATTAAAGATTTACAGACATTTTCACACATTTGCACTCGGTGTTATGTGCTTCATTATTTATGGCATCGAACAGAAACACCTCAATTAAAAGTTTAATGTCTTGTCCACCAATATTCCTACCAAGTACTTCTTCCTAACGTTTGATTATATTGTTCATGATGCTTCTTTTTCATTACCATCCCGCTGTTCATTGCTCTTACAGGACGTGGTGGGCGGGCGCTTTGATGCCGGACAGGCCTTCGTGGGCGAGCTGAGTCAGGTGAACATTTGGGACCGCATCCTGAAGCCGGTGGAGATCCAGTCGATGGCCAACTGCAGCTCTTACATCCCCGGGAACGTCATCTCCTGGCTAGCAGCCAATGTGGAAGTGTTTGGGAGGGGAGCGTTCAAGCGGCCCATGGAGACGTGTCAGGAGCGCCTGCCTAAAGCTTAAAAACTCTCGTGCCTCTCTTTAGATACACTTAAAAAACTGAGCCGTTGGCTTTATGTAAATGACTTGTGTCAACAGATTTCACATAACTGTATTAGGTTAATTGAAAGCAATAATATTAATTACACTTTTTTTTGGGTTAAACTTAAAGTTCACCTATTATGCAAAATCCAATTTTTCATGTCTCTTCTACATCAATATGTGTCCCCTCTGTGGAAAGAGACTCTGAAAGTGTCAGGAAAAAAGATTTGCTCTCTTTTTGTCCTGATCCATTTATATAAAAACCTGTCTGAAAATGAGCTGATCAGATTTTGGCCACTTAATGATGTCATAACGATTTTTTGGCTTGTGTAACCATTAGCCAATCACAAACCAAGGTAACCCCCCCACGTTATCACCTGAATCTCCTCCTAGAGCACCATTGTGTTCTTTGTAACCAAATCTCTCTCAGAGGGGCGTGGGGAGGGGCTCCTTATTTTCATCTAAAGTAACAGACAGAGAATCAGCACTTTGGAAACAGGGCTGAAACAGAGGGGATTATGGGTAATGCTGCAATGATCTGTTTGGTGTTTGGAGCCAAACACCTCAGAGACATGTTTTGTATATATATCTGAGACCTATAATATATTGATGAAAAACAGTATAATAGTNNGGCTCCTTATTTTCATCTAAAGTAACAGACAGAGAATCAGCACTTTGGAAACAGGGCTGAAACAGAGGGGATTATGGGTAATGCTGCAATGATCTGTTTGGTGTTTGGAGCCAAACACCTCAAAGACATGTATATATATCTGAGACCTATAATATATTGATGAAAAACAGTATAATAGTGGACCTTTAATTTAATTGCTTTCAACTAACCAACACAGTTATGGGAAATGTGTTGTTATAATACATTGAATTAAAGTCAACGTTTCAGGTTTTTTAGTGCAAGTGTTTCCATCCATTCAGCATTTTTTTCATTGTCTGCTTGGCAATTCGTGGGCTTTACATTGAATATCAGCGTGTAAAAATGTTCTTTTTTCTTACTCTGCAAAGAAAGATATTTGAGAAGCACTTAAACCCTCAGGTGTTGGTGCTAAGACATCACTTACTGTACATCTTCATCCCCTCGCAGACGCCCACACACTCCTCCCACCACACTCAACAGCTTTGGAGTAATGAAAATCCACTCTAGTCCTACTCAGACGCACGCCACTACAGGGTCCAGACTGTTGGCCGCTGACCTGTGAGTTGATGTTGCGTGCAGCATGGGAGTGGAGGGAGGTAAGATCAAGGGTCTGGCTAATGTTATGTCTATTCCTTAACTAAGGAATGGGCTTAAAGCCAACACCAATCAAACCTATAACCCTGACATGTTAGGGGGGTTCAAATATGGCACTTTACCTGTTACGTGCACGTAGCTTGTAGTTCTGTGCAATAGAGTTATTGAATGTTAGAAGCAATACTTTTGATTTTGCAGCCTTCATGTAAGTAAAAAAATCACCTTGGTAAAGCTTTATTCTTGGATACGGATACCGGTGATACTAGGCAGTCTATCACAGTGCTTTTTGTCCTGCCTTCTTTTCTTCTGAATGAAACCTGTTTAAATGGTGAATCATGTTGGAAAAATATTCATAGCTTCATTGTTGTGATATAACTTTACTTGTGATTTTTCGTTGACAGAAAGTGTAACACGTTAGACCAATCACACTCTCAAGAATGTATTTGAAATGTACTTGTGTAGTGTCACTGTCCGTTGTCAAGTGTATCTGTCAAGAAAAAAGGTAGTTTTTTAATGTAATCTCTATTTTTAGTAATGTAAGGCATTGTCGATCTTGTCATGTGGCCTTCTCATGCAGACTTAAGTGCCATCAAATGTTTTAAGTGTTGAAAACCATTTGCTTTGCCAATAAATGAAAATGTGGGAAATAAAGGAAATGACTGCAAAATAAATTCACAAAATCGTGTTTTCTTCATCTGCCAGGCCCCTTAGATATCCTCCTAATCAGTATACTTTCTGTATTCCATTATTTAAGCATTCAGTTACTCTTGTTTGTTGTTGGTATGATAGATCAACACCAGTTTAAAATACATTTTGCTATTTCTTAGTATTAGTCAAGCGGGTGACAAGGAGGACATGATTTAATGACACAGGCTGATCTTTAGGCTCAAGTGGCTTTGGTCAAGAACAACAGGTGTGCTCCGGCATTAGCAACACTAAACAGATAAGAGAGGTCAAAAGGTCAGGGGTTACATGACTTACACACTCCCTCAAGACAAAGCAGCTCTTTCCAAGTTCACTCTGCTCTGGATACACCTCAAGCAGTGAGTATTTTCAAAAACATAAATGAATGGCAGCACTTCAATCCAGATTAATTAAATACGTTGTAAAGGCAGGATAAGCCTGTGAACTCTATCAAAACTGAACAGTTAAATAAAATGTCTAAAGAAGTGTTCATATACTGTTTCTATATGACTATTGTATATATATATATTGAAGAACATTAAGGCCAGTTTAAAGGATATACAATTGTTTTGCATTTGTAGAATAAAGTTGAAATGTAAAAGTATAAAATTTATCTTTCAATATTGATGCTATTTGTACCCGGGTAACTATAGTGAACAAGGCTATTTGAACCCAAATGACTATAGTCAACAATGCTATTTGTACCCGGGTAACTATAGTGAACAAGGCTATTTGAACCCAAATGACTATAGTCAACAATGCTATTTGTACCCGGGTAACTAGTGAACAATGATATTTCCCGGGTGCAAATACAACTCTGAAAAAATTCATCACATGCGAACTTTAGAGAATAAAACAAACTAGGCCTACTAGCATTAGCGCCTATACTGATGTTTGACAATAACTTTAATAACAAAAATGCAAAATAAAAATAAACTCTTCCTACACAACCTTTTGTTTAGACACCTAATTGTTAGAAAAATATCCCTCGTCACCGGCTTGGTCTTCAATATCAGGATCCATGTACTTATTATCCTCTCAAGAATGGAAGTAGTCAGGGGCGGACTGGCCATTGGGAATACCGGGAGTTTTCCCGGTGGGCCAAAAAATTCTGTTGGCAGGGAAACGGGGTTCAGGGGGAGTGGCTGCATAGAGTGACTGTACCCGTAGGATAGAAAAGGGGGAAGTGACGTCTGAGTCAGAGGTCACGAGGCTGTGGAAAAGAACGTGTTGCCCACATTCTGTTATTGAGTTATAGCTAGCAGGTTTATTGTTTTGGGTGCAGTCACTTTTGCCTCCACTTGCAGTTCAAATAAATGTTGAAAGAAAAAGCAAATCTGTTTACAGTTCCGTTTCATATGGGTGTTGAGAGATGTATCCATAGATTTAGTGCCTAATTTTACTCTCAAAGTGCACCAGATTGATGCATTTAACTTCAACATTTAAAAAGAAATCTTCCCGGGTGAGGTCCACCACCTGCCCACACCCCCAGTTAAATTGTCTCACCCACATTGAGGATGCTTCCTACGCCCATGTTTTATTCCATGTGTCAAGTCAGGCAAATTGGGTCCAAAATGTTATTGCATCAATGATCTGTTAACATTAAAATCACAAAATATATGCTGTAACTATTTTGCTCTAGCAACTCAAGGGCTCAGGTAATGTGATTACTATATGAATAATGGTCCAAAATAACATGAAATGCATAGGTTGTTTTTTTAAGTAACATATTT
>NW_011369947.1:26009813-26019026 GCF_000735185.1 Notothenia coriiceps | reverse complement strand
TGAGAATGTTACCATTCATTGTTCTAGGAATGGTTTCATCGAGAAGTTTTATTTTGGTTCCTAGAATGTACTTCTGAAAGGTAGGATAACGTTCTCTAAAAACATTCTTAAAATGTTTGGTGATAACATTGTTCGAACATTATACCCCAAGTGTTTTTGTTGTTTATGCACATACGTATCTCTATTGTCATATGGATCGAATAACACTTAGAAAACCAAAGACAGACATATAGAAGAACGGACCGACTATCACTGCCCGTCCCTGAAACCCCTGTTAGTGGGTTACGTGCCCCCACCCCCCACCTGCCTGCTGGTCTGCTCTACACGGCTGGGAGCAATCTCCAATCAACCACACCTGCAACCTGCTCGTCAGCCACACTATGAAAGCCTGCAGCCTGCACTCATTCCCTGCCGGATTGTTGCTGTGAACGGATTGTTGCTGTGAACGGTTTGTTGCGTGCCGCTCTAGCTTTTTACCAGCATATTCTTTGACAACTTTGCCTGCTTTTGCCTCACACTCATTTGTATGTCTCTCCCAGGAGGAATCCAAGGCCATCCACACTCCCAAGGCCAGCCAGGCCTCTCTACCCACCCAGGAACAACTGTTTCCCACTGCCGCCATAACCAACGTCCACTCCCAGCTCCCCTTTTCTAATAAACAAATGTTACTTTCACCAGCTGATTCCGAGTCATCCTTTTACATGTGTTAATAGTCNCCCACCCTGGAACAACTGTTTCCCACTGCCGCCATAACCAACCTCCACTCCCAGCTCCCCTTTTCTAATAAACAAATGTTACTATCACCAGCTGATTCCGTGTCATCCTTTTACATGTGTCAATAGTTTACTTAACTATTGGAATTTGACTATCATAATCTTCCTAATGACCACAGTGGTCAGTCCACTTACCCCGGAATTTTGAGTTGAACAATTACAGGAATATTATGTCTTTATGTTCTAATAATGTAAACATATTTTAGTAAATTGTTACCACAGAACATTCGCATAATTTCTTTAACATAAACCATGTTATCCTTCTCTAAAATAATAACATTCTGGCAACATAAAAAATCTAACTTACAGCTGAAAATGTTTTAAGAACAGTAGGGCATAATGTTCTAACAATGTTAGNCTCTGAACCAAAATAAAAGCTTCTGCTGAAAAAGTTTTAAGAACAGTAGGGCATAATGCTCTAACAATGTTTTCAAAACCATTTTAACACTGTTATCACCAAACATTTTAACAATATTTTTAGAGAACCTTATCCTACCTTTCAGAAGAACGTTCTGCGAACCAAACCAAAAATTCCCGCTGAAAACCTTCTTAGAACAATGACTGTAACATTCTCAGAATGTTTTTAGAACCAAACATTTCTAGCTGGGATGTTGCCAAGCTGTTTTAACTTTTGAGTATGTTGAGGGGAATGCTGGGGGTTTATATATATGGGCAACATTATCTAAGATTGTCCTGCTTTTGCACCCAGTCAGACCAACAACAACAACCCAGAAAAAGAAGCTGGTACTTTATCTGAATATTGAAGTATGGATGCTTGTTGTTTGTATGTTGTCTTCTCCTGAATGTTGTACGTCTCTTGTTGGTTTTTGTATTTTTGATGGCACCTTAAAAAAAGGAGTAGCTTTACTCATCTCATATACCTGTATAATGACAATAAAGGATTCTATTCTATTATATCTACTTGAATTTCTCTAAGTTATGTGTCTGACTTTCATTTTAACAACTACCCACAAGTGAGAGGAGATGCAGCATGTATTTTTATATTTGCGCTTTCTGAATTTCACACAGCTTCAGTAGTTGTGAGTAAATGTACCAGAGTTTAAAAGCCAGGCACGTTAAATAAGCTTCTTCTAAAAACAGTGGACGAGACTGACCTTAACCACAGCTGTGTTTTAGCTCAAGGTCTCACGTCTGATTTAAGAGGTCTTCATCTCAACACCTGCCGCTCCCCAGTGTGTGTGACAGATAGCATTCATCAACAGACTCTCAATTTATAATGTTGTGACATCTCTCTCAGAGGACGAGCTATCATTAAACACCATCGGGATGAAAATAATCTCAGCACAGTTTGAGAGATTGAAGGTTTGTCTTTGTGTGAAGCTGTTATATACAATGACTCACTTTGAGTTCAATTGTATTCAACTTCAACACGCTTATGTTTTCTCAGTCAATAATTAGCATTTGACTTAGTGCCAACCATGACTCATTATCTATCTCATACTCCAACTTGTTTTGTCTTCATTCTTCATCTTTGTATTATACAGTTTACACCAGTCTAAACATTACTCATTTTAAAGAGCCTGGTGTGGAAGTAGTGGCTTTATGGGTGGAAATATTATTTTGGTTGGAATACAAATATTAAGACGACTATTGGATTGATTGCCATGACATTTTGTACAGACATTCATGGTTTAATGACTGTTTATCCCATGATTTGTCTTTTTAGCGTCACGCACAGGTAAAATATTTTACTTTTCCACAGATTTTTTTACTTAACTACAAGTAATTTAGTGTGTTTTGGTACAACTTGTTACAATGACTGTATATTCTTAAGTATTGTCCCAAGTCCATAACGCACACTGATATAAACAGGCGTGTCAAACTCAATTTCATCACGGGCCACGTAGGAATTATGGTTTCACTCAAAGGGCCGGTTGTAACTTCAAGACTATATCAAAATACATATATAAATATATAATATATATAAAATAATGCATTATATTACATGATTGCCTCTGCATTGGATTATTATCTGATAGGGTAATATCTTCATAATTAACTACGTCTGAAAGCAGAAGTCTAGGGCAAATAATTGGAAGTCTCTTCAGTGAGAATGTCACAAAATGATTTAAAAGTCAAAAACAAAAAAGAAAAGTGATATTTTGAAAAAAAAGTTACATTTTGGAGAAAAAAACAGATTCTGAGAAAAAAGGCATATTTTGAAGAAAAAAAAGTCTAATTCTGAGAAAAAAGTCAAATTTGAGATGCATTGTGGGACATTTAGTTTATGGGCAACGTCCTTCTGTAAATCGCCATGTAACCGTATAATAAACTCATTATATTCTTTCAGAGTTCTTGTGGGGCCACAGAAGATGAAGTCACGGGCCGGATTTGGCCCCCGGGCCTTGAGTTTGACACCCCTGCGTTAAAGTGTCCTCAAAGAAGAGAATATTCATACTACTATATTCAAACCATGTATCTAATACTGACATATTGGGATGTGTGGTTAAGGCATACTATTCTCCCACAATGCAATGCACAAAGGGTTAGGTTTATTTACATAAATAACAGCTCCAAAGAAATCTTTGAGAAAAAAAGAAACCCTTAAAAGTACTCCGGTGTGAACGCGCGTTATGTTTTGTTCAGAAGGCAACGGAGGGACTGTTTTATTTTGAACATCATTATTTACTAATAAAAACTATTTAAATTAGAGTGTGTATTTTTCTTTCACATTGCCACACTTGGTAACCGTTGCGTCGGGCCGAACCACGCCCCTTAACTGTGATGTAATGACCATATATCACGGCCTGTCGTGAGCTATTGCTTAAATATATATTAGTGCAAGAAAGAGAACTTGAATAAAATGTAACATTATGTTCTTTTACTGGAAAGCAAAGCAAGGCTCAAATGTATACACCAATATAAATCAAATATAAATCAATGATGCATTCACAGCACACTTTAATCAACACTCATTGCTTAATCATGACATGCAATTGTGCTATTAATTTATTATGAGTACATGTGAATGTCAGCTCATTCATCGATCACCATTTAGTTTATAGCAAATACAGAAGGCATGTGAACAACTTCTTCTATAGACTAAACCGTAGTTAGACAATACTCCTAAGTACATAACGTTTATGTTGTGCAGTTGCTATATACATGGTGAGAAGAGAATGGTTATGTAATGTGTGATTGTACATTGGAGGCTGCCAAACACCTACATGTGCATACATCTGCAGTATAGTGGAGTGTGTGATGGTTAAGAGGAGTAGGGAGCTCCCAACTGCAGGAGGAGCGGCTCCTTCTCTCCCCTCTGTGCTTTGAAGTTAAAGAAGATCCTGTTGTGACCTTCAGAGTCGTCGTTCTTCAGAAACACAGCATTACTGGAAGTAGCAATCTGCAACAATCACATAGGTCCAGAGAAATGATGTAAAATGTGTGTCAAAATTGATTTTAGATGCAAAACTATCAAGAAATTACATTTATTTCTGTGCCACACACATTCTGTTGCTCAGGTCTGATTTATTTCTGGGTATAGACAGCCTCCTTGTGGTTATAAACTGCATTAAAGTGCAAACATCACAAATCTTTAGGAAGGTTTGGATTACAGTATATCCATCAAATAAGGAAAATAAATATGCACATAACTTTTTACATTACTTAACTAAAATAATAATCAGATCCACAAGTGATTGCTTTTATGTGATTTGTTTTATTTTTTTACATCTCTTTGTTTCATTGGGACTTAACTCCCTGTGTTTGAAATGTGTTCTGTTGTAAAGGGAAAACATCTTAAACAGTGCCTGTGTTTGAAATGTGCTGTATAAATAAAGGTTATGATAATTATTAGGATTATGAATCCAGTTTAATACGATATTATCACACTAGATTTAATGTGTTCACGTCTTTCTTTGAGCTCTCAGTCACCACTTCTTACCACTTTAAACCCGGGGAAATACAAGAGATACTGAAATTCAAAATAATACTTTAAACAAAGTTAGTGGTCATTGTGAGATGTTGTGTACCTGTGTTCTGTTTTGATGACTAGGGCGGCAGGCGATGACAGTGATGAAGGAGAAGGTAGCGAGGAGAATGGCAGCACATGACAGGATGAAGAACATGTGGGTGTTATCTGCGATTCACACAGAACAAAGAACATGTTGTTGAGAGCGTGATCATTTATCAAAGTCACAGTGAAACAGCATTGTACAAAGTCTTATTGAAACTTTATATTTTAATCAGAAATCCATGGGAGTAAAGGACGAAACACAATTTGGTTTATTCACTTTTGAAATCTTATCTTCATTTGGTTTCCTCCTTTAATTCTGATTTATTCTACCAGGGTAATCTCTTGAATTCCCTTTAAATTGTATGAGGAAAGGCTGAGGGAAAAAACTATCGAATTTATGATTTCCCTAATTTATTACATTAAAAAAATAATGGAGAAATTATTCTTCTGTTTGCCCCACCTTTCACGAATTCACAGAGTATTCATTCCCACTGATTAAATACTTATTCAAGTCATTGTTATAAAAAACTTCATTCAGTTTGGTTGTTTTACATGTAAGGTTTGAAGGACATTTGAAAAAAGCTCATGTGAAATTAAAGGTGGGGTATGTAATTTTGAAGAAACCAGCTCGAGTGCGCTAGAATTTGAATACGCAGTCGAAAAAAATCTGCCTCTTCCTTACAGAGCCCCTCCTCCAACACACGAACGCGCACATGACCAATGAGGGCACGAGGTAAATTTGAGCACAGATGGCAGGCTGACAGGCAGGTAAGCCATCCAGTTATTTTAGCCGGACCGGCTCAGATGATTGGTCGTGCTTTTTACAGCGCTACGGCTTCCACAGATGATTTTTTTAAATGTATTTATTGTCAAAGCATTTCATATATTCATTGCTATCGGGATGTTAAGAGCATTCAATGGAATATAACAAAAAGTGTTTCTCAAATACATTACATACCCCACCTTTAAGTGTGTAATGTAAATATTGATGTCACATTCAGTGTCACACATGACACGGAGAGAGAAATTATCTTGGACCTGCCTTATAACTTTCTCTATTGAAGTATGACCTTGTTTAGTATAGCACTCAGTTTGTAATGCCACAGCAGGAACAGAAGCCTGTAACACCAAGTCCTGAATGTCCAAATGCCATCCTAATAAGACTCTGACTCTAAAAGCTGGTTATTACTGTATGAGTTTCAGTTTGGTAACATCAGAGGTAAATCGGTTGATCACAGCAGACGTGGTGTCCGGATTCCTCAATTTCCTGTTCCCTCTCCGCCCGTGGAACTAACGCAGCTCAACACCACATTTTATCTGAAGCACCTCATGACACAAAACCCAGCTACTCTTTCTTTTAATCATATTTATTGTGATAATGCAGAATAAATAAGTATATATTACGTTTATGCATACAACAACATGTTTTTACAGCCATGAGACCTTGGGTGTCACTCTGAGCCATTAACCTTGCACGAGTTAAGTAGCAATTGGTCAATGGATGTTTGGCTGTTGTTAAATGTTACTTTACTTTCTCAGGACTTTTCTATATATTTTTGTATTATTAGAGGATGTTAGAAAGACATATTTTCTTTCAGACAAGTTTAGTTAAGAGCCGCAACCTCTTAATTAAACTGGAGACTGGAAGAAAATATGTTTATAAAAATATGTAAAAGATTAATCTTGACAAACTGAGAGCCTTAGCTTTGTTGTGTAACATCATGACCATGAACTTTTGGCATTATCTAATAAATGTTGGAATGGTTTCATAACCCTGAAGTTATTCAAAGCCTTCAAAAAAAGCATGTTCACTTATAATGATCACTGGAGTGTTACATCATTAATATACTGTTAAGAAAGCATTCATCTGCATTTCCCCCTGACTGTTTCTTTTCTTGCCAACCTTCCCTGTCTTCTTTTATGCTTTTGTTATGCAAGTAGTTAGCCTTTTCCCCCTGCTGTGTGTGTGTTTGTTTGCGTGTTTGTTTGTGTGTGTCTCCACTCACTGTTTCTCTTGACATAAATGCTGAAGGAGGTCTCCAGCTTGCTGATTTCGTTGCGGACGCTGATGTCCAGACAGTGGACTCCTGTGGAGGTGAAGGTGTGGTTCAGGCGCAGCGTGTTTCCATACAGCATGGTCAGCGTGCAGCCCCCCGTCACGTCCGGCACGCAGTTGGGCAGGAAGCGCCAGCACACCCACAAGGGAGGACTAAACACACACAGATGCACACAGAGAGGGGTCATAATGTTTAAAGGGGCCCATTTATGCTCATTTTCAGGTTCACATTTGTATTTAGTGCCTCTACTGGGACTTGTCTCCATGCTTTAATGTTCAAAAAGCTCTTCATTCTTTTCACCCTCTGTCTGAAACCAGAGCCCAGTCTGCGATGGCTCTGTTGTAATTGGTTAACTGAGATGTCCCGCCCCTTAGCCTATCACATATGTGTTGGAGCCATGGTTGGAGCGCAAGCCAAAGGAAGCGTGAGTGTTACATAGTGATGTCATTATGTCTAAGTCTAATCAAATTGTAAGAGGCAGGGGGGAAAGTTAAATTTAATTTTAAAGGTTTAATTTGAAAGAAATAAGAGAAAATACACAAGACTCATCTTCTTCCTTGTCCTTGTCAATGTAACTTTTAACAAGCATTGATCATATTGGTGTGTGGCATATGTCAAATTCAAAGGATAACCTGTGTTTGATCGCAGTACAGCACACACACACTTTCACATACATACAAAACAAAATGCAGCTTACCTTCCATCAACATGAAAAGCCAAACTGGTGTTCTGCGACACCTCGTAATCTGACGGCCCCTTCATCTCAATGTTTTTGATGGCATCTACAAATTAATTTCAGATACGAATAATTTCATCACTTTTTGGTTTATTAAGGCTCAACTTTGCATATAAATACACTTTGACAGGTAATTTAGGACTGAAAAACGAATTAGAGTGGCTTGAATGTCTGAGAGGGGCAATTTGGTTTGCAAAAACAACTAACACACGTCATTCCTCACATTAGCAAAATATATAATGACTCCATCTTATCTCATCTTAAATACATAAAACATACAGTAAATGTCAACATAAAGCAATGCAATGAGCTCTAAACCACCAACCACCTCTAAATAAAAATCTTTTAGGGATTTGTAATCAAGAGGCAACCTGCCTCATTAAGAATTTACCTCATAATTTTATAATTTTATCAAGGAAATAAAGTAACGTGTGAAGTTTTAAACAAGGTAAACTGCACATAAACTACATTTTAAAACTACTTACCGAGCACTTGGACATCTGTGGAGTAGACATCTGTTAATAGAGGTGCAAGTTTGGTCGCTTTAACTCCCACTTTCAGCCGCAGAGTGTAGTTCCCAGATTCAGAGTAATTATAGCGGACGACCGGCTCAGTGCCCTGGATCACCTCTCTGCATCAAAAGAAGGAATACAAGTCAAAGGAAAGCATCCTAAATCTTTGTTTATCTTTCAAATATGACAAGTCCTCGTACCCGTTCCCTAAGTCCCAGGTGTAGGTGAACTTTGCAGAGCTTAAATTCTTCTGGGGATCATAAAGTTCGAACATGGTTTCAGTTTGAATATCTGAAGCCAGTTCTCCTGTGTCCCTCACATAGGTGGCATTTCCCTCCATCTGATAGAAAACCAGCTTCCCAGCAATGTTTTCTGTTCAAAAATAGAAGGATTTTCTTAGTTCTGAAGCCATAAAGCATGTAAGAAAAGTGGAAATGGATAACCTACCCAAATCTGTCAGAGGGTCTGATATCTCTTTCTCACCCAGGGCGACCAGAGGAAGAAGCATCAGGATCCAAGCAACATTTCTGCAAGCAAACAAAGTTTAAAAAGAGATCTATACTATCAAATGTTCGACTTAAGGGAGGTTTAGATTTACCTCTCCATATCTGCTGGTCCTCAGGAGAACCTCAAGTAGAAGTAAAGTGAATCCTGAGAGCACAGTGTGTGGACATGGGGAGGGAAATGTGCCTGTGACATTCAGATCCAGATGAGCCGCTGTAAAAGGCTTGAAATCGCCACCATGCGTTTCAATCATGTGGCTCTGCAACAATAATCAGCTTCTGAGAGGCTGCTGTGGCCTGGGTCGCATTCCCGTCAGTGATGTAGGGCAGATTATACCAGTTTTATTTCTTGGAAAACAAAAATTAAACTGAAAAAATAAATGATTTCACACTGGAAGTACATTGATATCCACATGGTGGTGCTAACAACTTAAGAATGACCCAAAAAGCATGTGGTTCCAAGTGAACAATTATTGTGGGTATTGCTTAAAATAAATAACGGTGATATATAACAGTTATTTGTCTGAGACACGGGGTCATAGGGGTCATTTACGCTGGGGACGCTGGGGCGCTGGGGACATATCCCTACCACTTTTTGAAATAGCCTTTATTGCTTCCTTTATTATCAGATAATAAAGAAAGTAAAAACATAAAAA
>NW_011369947.1:26006331-26009656 GCF_000735185.1 Notothenia coriiceps | reverse complement strand
TAACTGTATTTATACATGTTTTTTCAAGTTTTTATGATTTTATTATGTATTTTACTATTATTCTATTTGATTTATTTCATTATTATTTTTATTTTATTGTTTTGGTTATTATTTTATTATATTACACCTAAAATATATTGAAGCCTTCTTCATAATTAGTTATTTTATTTTATGAATGCTTACATAATTTGTGCTTTTAATTTCTTGAAAGGATTAGTTTTAATGTTAGTACTGCTACTTTTGCTGAAATAAAGGCTCTGAATACACAACTACCTTTGCATTAAAAAAAAAATCACTGGAGCATTTGAATTACAGCGCCCTCTTTTGGCTTGATTTAGCAGTGAATATCAATGCTTGGTTTTGAAACAATTATCAAAATTTGTAATTCATATCAAGTACAAATATTGATCAAATACACATTTGGTTTTGATTGCCTTCTTATGTATAGTATTTTTAATAGTGGTGCCATATTGTTGTAATTCTAAGTAAAGATGTGCAAGGTTGAGAGTCAGTCCAGTTATTATTGTGAATGTGAATTTTCCCCTAAAATGAAATTAGTTAATAATTGTAAAAAATCTCCTCATCCTGAAGCTGCTTCGTTTGTGCTGTTTTTCTTTTTCACGAATATTCAATATCAATTCAAATATGTGAAGTGAAGCCGAGAAGAATCTCCCTGAGAGCAGTTACATTTTGGATGCGATTTGTAATATATTTATTTGAGCATTTATTATCACACAGGGAGATTAATCTGTGTAACACCTATCGTGACGTCACGGGGCCCTCCCTCGCGCTCCTCCTCCTCGCGGGGAAGTCTCTCCGGTGTGTCAGTCCGTCAGTCAGTCCGTCTGTCCCCGGCCGCTCAGCGTCTCTCTCCCGCATGCACGGAGCAGGACCGGCTGCTGTGGAATTTATTTTTCGGACCGAACACCTGGATTACTACAAATAAACTATTTTATATTTGTTTTCCTTTTTTTGATTTCACCGACAACCTGCCACCATGTCTCGCGCTCCGGATGATGTGAGCAAGCTCACAGAGAATACTTACAAGGTAAGACTTTTAAAAACAAATATAAGGAGAACTAATCGATAGATCTTTGGTTGGGGATCAGAATCAGGTTTATTGCAAAATATGTTTACCAGAGGTGGGAGAAGTACTCAAATCGTGTACTTGAGTAAAAGTAGAAATACCAGAGTTTAGGAATACTCTGTCACAAGTAAAAGCCCTTCAATCAAAATGTTACTCAAGTAAAAACGCAAACGTATTGCTATCAAAATATACTTTGAGTACCAAAAATAAAAGTACTCATTATGCAGATTGGCCCATTTCAGAATCATATGGTTTTGGTTAATTATTGATGTGTTTTTCAAAGCTGGTGAAGGTGGAACTAATTTCAATTGATTGTGAATTTAACCCACGTTAATGTGCTGATATCATTGTTTATCATTGATCTAAATCTGCAAGGTTACTAAAGGTAATATATTGTGGAGTAAAAGTACAATATTTACCTATAAATTACCTCAAAGTACCTACAAATTGCACTTAACTACAGTACTTGAGTGCATGTACTTCATTACTTAACACCATTGAGGTTTACACACACAAGGAATGTTTCTTTGCTGTACCATGGTGCATACTTAAACACAGTAAGAGGAATTAAGTCTTTAAAAAGCAGCAAATATAGAGCTGTTACAAAAACATTTAAGTAATAAGAAATATTTACAAGAAATACAGATATACCATCAGGTAAATACAACAAGAATATGACAGGTTACAGAAAAATAAAATCTGTTTGGTATGACAGAATTTAAATTGATACAGCAGTGCAGTTTTAACAGAGCTGTCACTGTGCAGAAATGTTCAAAATAAACTGGTTATGTGCAAGGTAATGAATGCTAAGTGGGGTGAATAGATGTCATTGTGATTCAGATGTGTCACATATGAATCCTGCTCTTAAATTACATAAATAACAATACTAAGACTGAAGGCAGTTTTTGTTTTTGGGTGAATTGGGTTTTTTATCATAAACACACACAAAAATACTCGATCGAGCAACTCAAACGTCCTGTTGTTGCGTACAATGGATACGTTTGTAATCTGATAACAGTTTTATAGTCCAACAACAAGTGAAGGGTCATGTTTTAAATTGTAAATCATAAAAGACAGCAAACCACAGTGCAGCCACTGCCCGTCTCCTGTCTGTCTGAATGAGATAAACTCTTGTGAAATGACAAGAGTTTATCTCATCAGTCGACCTGCTCTAGCTTGTCAATGGACTTGAAGTGATTGGATCAATGGTCGTTTGATCATGGGATTAATCTGGATTTACTCGTAGATTAACAACTCTCACATGTGATCAGAGTGTGTCTGGGTGTGTGTCTCCGTCTCCAGTAAGATTAACATGTCTATACGAGTCATTTTAAACGGTTATTTCATGTTTTTGGGCTCCTTTAATTTGAAAAATAGCTGTAGAATTAGAGTTGGATATTACTTTTTGGAGTGACATATCCTTCCTGGATTAGCAATGCAAAGTGTGTGTTTGTGTATCTGTGTTTGTATCTGTGTACAGTGTGCCACTGGGAGAGACCGAGAAAATAAAACAAGGAACCTGTTTCAATTTCTCTCTCTCTTCCTCCTCTCTCCTTTTCTTCATGTAGTCATACCTGCCCCCTTCATTGTTCTATTGAGGGCGTGCCAGGGGAATAGAGACAGGGAGGCAAACAGCACTTGATTGTTGAGGACTTTCAATAGAGAGTAAAGGGGGGGTTAAGGGAGGGGAGAGTTATGAGGCTCATGCTGCAAATAGCTGCAACTTTGTGTGGGACTTCGCTCTTTTGAGTTATAAAAGCATACAGGGGTCAAGTTAAAGATTGAACGTTTTATTGTTCTCTTATAGAGCGACAGCACAAACACTTGTTTCACCCGCCCACTCCTTCAAAAATAGTTGTATACGTTTCTTTTTTGTAAAGGAAATTCGAGATGTTTGTGAGATTACAGTATTATTGAAATCAGGAAATAGATAGGAGTGTTCTCAATAATCTTTAATCTTTTCTCTTTGTCCCAGAATGTGATGGAGCAGTTCAACCCAGGCCTGAGGAACCTGGTTACCCTCGGGAAGAACTATGAGAAATCAGTCACAGGTAAACACAGCGTTTAATTAATAACCTATAGGTCTTAATGTGGACTTTGAATTTGACCTCAGTGCACCTCAACTTAAATAGCTTCTCCCTTATCTTGGTTTGAATAACGTTTTACAAGAACATCCATTTTACCAGCAAGTTTCCCAGCCAGTAACATGATGATGTTTGTCTGTTCTGTCCCCCCCCC
>NW_011369947.1:25985761-26006318 GCF_000735185.1 Notothenia coriiceps | reverse complement strand
CACACACAGCGATGACTCTTGCTGGGAAAACCTATTTTGATGCAGTATCGAAGGTCGGAGAGCATGCAATTGTGTCTCCAGTCTCCAGAGAGCTCGGTGAGTTTCATGCGAGTCCAGGGTGAACCCACCTACAGAGGGTGAACTCTCGAGGGGGCGTGCCTGATATCAGTGTTTAAATGTGTCTGTGATGAAGCTTAAGCTTGCTAAAGACAATGATTCATCATTTTCTTTTCTGTTGAGATGTAGTTAAAGTTGCAATCTCTGTTTCAATCTCTCCTTGTTGGCACCTATGGTGATAAGAGTGATTTCAGGTGTGTTTTTGGAGCTTAGGATGGGAGAAATATTGTCGCTTGTGAGACTCAAGTGTATATTTTTCCTTGGATCTTCACGTTTTTGAAGTTTCATCCACTGTATTCATCGCTACTTTTAGCAGCAGTAGCATAGCTAGTCTGAATCTCTTTGAAGGCAACAAAATCAGCCAACCATCCCCTCTAAAGCTCACTAAGATATGTCTCATTTGTTTATTCTATACACAAAAGAAGTCAAATTAACTTAAAGCAAAGATGTAAGGGTTCTTTCTCCTGATAGTTTATTGGCTAAGCTAACTTACTGTAGCCTTATATGTATTGTACAAGAGTGGTTTCGATCTCCTCATTCAACTGCAAGAAATTGAGTAAGTGTATCTCCCAAAATGTTCGTACTGATTCCCTAAAGTCACCGTTAAAGTTACAATGTACTTATTTTACTGGCATTATTGCAGTCGAATAATGGCAGCTGGACACCTACAAAATCCTGTTCTTGTTCAACTTAATCATGATGACATGTATTTGACAGCCTGCAGACATCCAAGTCCAAGTTAATTACGCTAACATCTGGATAAAACATTGATTGAACCCTTTGTGGCACAGTAGGAGCAGAAATTCATTACTCTGATTAAAGTGCTTCTGCTTCTCTTAGGCTGCCATCAAGCTTGTTTAGGTGTTTTTTTTATTCATCATATGAGTCATCTCCAATTATTCTATTAGTGCTCAAATATGGAGCTGGCGTACTTTGTCCAGGGGTCCCTAATCAGTGCTGTTATTCATCATGTTTGTTTGTTTATTCTGCTGCGTCACTCCCTAATGCAGCGGTTTGGCGTACGAATGATGCCCTGTTGTTTGACCCCCTTTAATGGAAAATGGTTACCACAGTGACTATTTTGTGTGAAACAAATTCTTCTTTATATAGATGGCATTTGCATCGCCTAGCGTTGTAAACCAAATTTATTGAAATGTCAGTGTATGTGAGATGATTTCCACAAAGCTGCCACTGTGTGAAAGAGATAAGATCGGGCGTTTCTGCAACATTTGTGAAAATCGAAATAAAGGAATAAGGAAGTTTGTAAGACAACATGGCAGCATATCTAAACATGAGAGCAGTGTTTGAAAATGAAACTATGAATATGTCATAATGCCAACAAAATAGACTTCCAGATTCTATAACTTAAAAAAACTGAGGGTTTCATTATTATATACAAATATACAAGTTACACAGGTTGTAAAAAGTACAGTATAGTTCACATGTATGTAAACCCTCCAGCTGCAAGCTAGTGAAACCATCTCAAAACGCCGCTATGATGTAAATGTTGGTTTATTTTTTCAGGCTGCACCTGTCAACTAACAATGCAGGTACATCATCGCTTCATAAAATATTATGTTCAAGTTACACGGTGCACTGAGGACATTTTCACTGCATACCAAAAACAATAGGGTGAAACAATTTTTTCAAAGCTAGTTAAAATGCTCCGTCATCTTGACTTTTGAACATGTGGAAAGTTTGTATTTTTAACGTTGATCCTGGAGTTGTATATGTGCAACTCAAGCCTATTAAAGCAGAATAACTAAACATTGAGGAGCAGAAACTGTCTGGTTATAGACAGAGAGAGAGAGAAGTGATTATTAACAAGCCCCAATACCACCATTAACAGGGCTGTTAAAGGCACATTAAGTGTTGAACCCTCAGCTCGGCAGTCATTCCTTGAGTGCCTGAGATGGACGACAGCGAGACTGTGTGATTTCTCTCATTGCAGCGAGCAGAGTAGCAAACACGCTGAACAAACAGAAAGACAGAGGAGAGTAGTCTTCCCACCACTGATCCTCCTCATCCCCTATTCCTCCATCTGCCTCACCGAAAATCCCACCGCTTTACCCTCTTCACTGTCTGTCAGGAGGCTCAAACCAAGGCCGAATTTACCATATACATTGTGGAGGGACAATTCAAAATGCCCCCCAAGATATAGCCTAAAATGTTTGGTCCTGCCCAATGTTGACTCCATGGTTACGGCCTTGGCTCAAACTGTAAGGAAATAGAACAAAATATATAAGACAGAGTTAAACAATGATAGACGTGTCAGAAGAGAGGCCAGCTGTCTTGTAAAAGCTTCTGCAGGAGTTATGGTTTCTTATTATTGCCTGAAGTTAATCTTCAGTCATTCACTATATTTCTGAATGCAGGGTGCTTGGTTTTGCCATAAAAGTCCTAGAATTAAGTATAATTTCATTTAAACTGCACATCTGGTGAGAAAGACAGACAGAAGTGTTTTGTAATGACTAAATCTCTGCTGAATTTTTCTCTAAAGTAGTTTTTTTTTTACCTCCCTCTGTAAATGGTACGGTGTTAAAGCATTTGCGTCACTGTGGTTGGTAGGCATTTGCAGAAAGTTACCTGAGGCTTTTAATTCATACCGCACATCTCCTTTTTCCGTGACAACAGTTTGTCCACATTTTCTCTTTCAAATCAATGCTATAATAGAGGTGAAGCTGTAGGAAACTTCACAACTGCCTGAAGACAGACAGATAAGTGAAACCCTGTGCTGTTTAAACGTCCCTTTCTTGACTTGAAAGAACAACAGCATTCTTTTTAAGAAAAATTGTGACTTTGAAAGCAGCAACTTGCAGATTTTTTTAATGAAAGCCATCCTCCATAACCCTTAAAGGAGATTTTCTTTCAAGCACTTCTTTAAATATTCAGATTGCTCCACAACTGCTACCAATTATAACATGACAATACCTTATAGTACCTTCAGTTAGTTTATCAAAGAAAAAATTACCTGCATCCTCCTCTTACAAAATAAACGTTTAAATTATAGATTGAATGCACTCCACCAGTTTCCATTGGTATCCAACGTATTGCTAAGAATAGCAAACGGTGGCTAATGTTAGCTAAGATACATTGCTGCTTAACCATAGCTAATGGTGGTTAGTGTTATTGTGTTGCATTGTTGGAGAAGCCTGTGACCTAAGATTTTCAACGACATAATTAGTCTGTAGCTATGTTAGTTTGACAATAAAGAACCTTGAACCTTGTTAGCCAACATATATTGCTTTGTAACCATAGCTAATCATGGCTAATGTTAGCTAACGTGTGTACCTTTGTTACCAAGGAGAAGCTAGTTTTAGCTAATGAGAAAGATACTGTATGGCTGTGTATTTAACTTTTGCTGGCTCTTTACTTGTGCTATTGTTGCTACATTTTAGCATCTGCACTTTAAGACCACTTTCAGCGTGCATTTTTTTTGTAATGCTACACATTTTTTGTTAGTGTCTAGATTGTAACCCTTGCATTTTGCAAAGTCTCCTAACCTTAACTGCAAATGAAGGGGTTTCCATCTACGAAGAGTACACAGTTAAGCAAAAGTTGCAACTTTTAAGCTTCTCCTTCCCTGTGAGGAGAGTTCACATGAGTTTGGCTTGATCTCAGTAAATAGCTTTCTTTTGTTGTCATTCATCTTTCTAATGCATTGCCATGGCAGCAATGCTGGTGTGCCATTTATCCCTCTGTGTACTTTAAAATCATAGTTTTCAAGTGGGCGTACAATTAGAAACTTCCTGTGCATTATAATGGCCATGGCTGGACTCCACAGGGAGTTGCCATTCCACTCAAGCAGCAGGTATTTAGGGACTGAAATGTTACAGGAGAAAGAATAGCACCATCCCCACCCCTTCCACCTTTTCTCTACTTCTCAGTAGAAATTGTTTTTTGAAATATTGAATTACCCTGTCAGAATGTGAAAAATGGTAATGTCTGACGGAGCGGTCTTTTTCCTCCCCACAGATGAGGATTCAGAACTGAGAGACTGCTGATTTGTTTATGTTATATTTCAAACATCTGCTATTTTCTGGGACTGTTTTCTCTCTAGACACAACACACAGTATTGCCTGCGTCATCAGTACATGATGGGCAATTTATCTTTCATTGCATAGTCAACATTACCAGAAGCTTAATTAAACACATCCAATAATCTTTCTTTCTGCAATATATTTTGTGTCTGAGAACATCCGGAGCAGACTTATTTGTTTTGGCTCCAAGAAACGTATAAGATAGCATAGTTATTATGAGGAAGTCTGAGGCCTTCATCTTTGAACAAGTGGAAAGAAAAGCTTGAGATTTTTTGATATATATTTTTTCTTCCAAGGGTTAGATGAAAAGATTGACAATACTCCCATATCTACGTGTTCAATGTGTAATATTCAATGCAGGATGTAGTTAAATAAGCTTAGTATTAAGACTGGAAGTAAAGGGAAACCATCACCTATGAATTGTTATATTATTTTTTATTTGTTTTATCTTTTTGAAATGTGTCTTACTGGCTAAGCTCTGGCCTCCTTTTTCCAGTCATTATTCTGTGATAAGCGAATGGTCTCCAGGCACATACATTTTAGACAAACGTAAAGCCAAATAGCCACATGCATAGTAAACCATTACTTTAAAACCCTCACCCTAACCCTAAATAAGTGGTATCAGCTGTACTGCTCATGATAGCAATACAACCAGTTGGTACGGACTATCAGCTGGACGATATGGCGTAAATGTTTGGGCCACTGAAATATCAAAACAGATTGTTTTCCCAAACCAGCCATAAAACTGTGAAAATGGGGGTGGGTGAAGGTTGTTTTCAGTCCACTCATTGTTCACTCAGTTATGACTTGTTCTGTCACACTCCACAGATTTCTAATGATCCCAAAGCTCAAACACCCTCCTTCTTCATCCACTATTAAACTACTTGCTCCCCGGTATACTGGAAGTTTCCTCCAAGGGACCTCTAAACATACAGAGACTCACTCACAGCTCAATAAACCATAGGCGCTTTCACACAAAGCACTTTGCCGTACTTAGTTCATGAGGAGTTAGTTCGCGTTCACACCGGAATAAGTCCCTGAGGGAGGATTAGGCAAATGAAGCCGCTGACTTCTTCTTCTTCTTCTTCTTCTTCTTCTTCTTCTTCTTCTTCTTCTTCTGGTTTACTGGCAGGCCGCAAGCAACTTCACGGTGTATACTGCCACCCGAAGTCCCCGGCCGGAAGTCCCGGAGTTGGGGACTGGCTTCCGAGTAAATCGCCAGAACGCCGACACCTCCTCATCTCCACCGCGCCACGTTTTCTTTTGTGTTGCCATAAGTTAGTCTCTCTCCGTTGGTGCGCTGGGCTAATGCTAATGCTAATAATGCTAATGACAGCAAATACAATGGCGGCTTCAAAAAACGTTTTCTTTTTTTTACGGGGCGTGGTTTGCAATTCGCCCAGCCAATCAGAAATTGGTACTACTTCTCCCCGGGANNGGCCGGAAGTCCCGGAGTTGGGGACTGGCTTCAGAGTAAATCGCTAGAACGCCGACACCTCCTCATCTCCACCGCTCCACGTTTTCTTTTGTGTTGCCATAAGTTAGTCTCACTCCGTTGGTGCGCTGGGCTAATACTAATGCTAATAATGCTTATGCGAGCAAATAAAATGGCAGCTTCAGAAAACTTGTTGGGAGTTTTACGGGGCGTGGTTTGCAATCCGCCCAGCCAATCAGAAATGGGAACCTTTTTCTCCCATGAAAGGGGGGTGAAAAGGTTCTCATGAACTAAGTTCTAATTCCGGATTTATTTGGTGTGAACGCACATTTTCGGAACTACATCGGAACTATACTGGGAAAAGTACTCCGGTGTGAAAGCGCCTCATGACGTTGGAGCATCTAAATCCCTCACACTTCGCAAAAATATCTCATTATTGCGATTGAACCTGTCCTTAGCTGATATATTTCAACACTGCCTATAAAACATTAGTCTTCACATAAATAATATAAATTACACTTGCCGTTTCTAAGGTTAGTCGAGGTTGCATTGAGTGTGCGGCATTAAGTATAAAGAGATTTATTGTTGATGCTTGGGGCTGCAGTTATTTTTATACGTATAATAAATGATGTTATGGGCTGTGTGTGATGGTAGGTTATCCCTCTGTGTTAAAGATGCTGTCACAGCTATTGATCTACAGCAAACAAAGTAAACATGCTGAATTTCAGTGGATGTTCAAATCACTGAACAATAATGAATGCATACAAACCAAATAAGGTCACTATTCATCATCATTACGGTGATGATCTTTAATCAAGTTGACATCTTTGATTTGTGATAATGACTTGCTCCAAATGGCAATAACCATTTGCATTTATGTTGATGCAATTGTTGATTATACCACAGCATTTAACAAAACATCTCAAGAGTCATTTTTAAGCTTTTGATCATATCATATGGTTTTTGGTTAAAGGTGTCCTACGGTCTTTGAGTTTAGGATTTGGTTTTGTTCAACTCAAACCCTAATTTGTATTTATGATGTTAATAGTGATACTCCAGATGACAAAAGTATTCCTTTACCCCACAACGAATGACAGACGAGTTACTCATGGCTGAGACTCTGCCAGAGTCCAGACTCATTTAGGATTACTGTGACAGCATCATGACAGCAGGAAGGGCGTGGATCATATATGGCAACCTCCAAACAGTCACCACCTACACGAGAATGTGTGTAATTGATTTTTTGAGTCATCACACACTCACACACACCTGCGTGAACAAGCCCTGTGATGCATCTCGGTGATATTGAATTTTTTCAACAAGACGATGACCAAGAGCACTGCCAAGTTAAACGTTAACTTATATTCAGCTTGGATGGAGACAATAGAGGAAGGATTGCCAGTAAGATAGAGTTGTGAAATACAGGCCAGCCTGAAGTGGCAGTGTTTCAGTGTTTGCCCTGCCAACATGATCTCATATGGTACGGCTCACTTATCTAACAACTAAATCAGGTTGGCACAGGGCACTCCCAGCTCTTTAAGGGCCTCACCTGTAGAGAATGTCAAAGGCGTTTCTCTGAGTCCTTTCTGCAGTCTCGTTCAACAGCCATTTAAAACAGTTCGGGAAAAATTCAAATCATTTTCTTTGCATTTGCTGTGAACTAAATGCATGAACTTGGGCATGGGACTAAATGACAATTTAATGTCACAATTATCTCAAAATGGAACCCAAACATACTACAATAAATCCTCCACACACACCTCTTTTTTAGTAAATAACTAACAATACAAACATCTTAAATAAGGTCATTATAAATCATAAGGCCCAGCTAGATAAATAAATGGACAAATACTTTTTAAAGGAGCTTTCTTGATAACATGACAATTCCTGTATTTTCTTAAATCATGCTCTATTTTTCACTTTCTACCAAGATTATGTAAGACAACTTTTTACAAGTTCATGTGAAGATATCTAAGAGGTAGTGGTGGTCTAATGGATAGGGAGGTGGGTTTGGAGATCGGAAGGTTGTGAGTTCACCACCACTAGTGTGCCCTTGAGTAAGGCACTTAGCCCTTAGTTACTCCAGGGAGAATGTCCCTGTAATTGGTCATTGTAAGTCCCTTTGTATAAAAGCGTCAGCTAAATGTAATGTAATATTTAAAATTCAGTTCAATGCATACATCGGATCGACAAGACCACATGATGTCTATTTTCATTTCAGAAAGGCTTAAAGCTCAGACTACTAAAGAACATGTGTGTGACAAAGGTCAAAGTTCATTGAGCCACGGTATCAGACCCATATCATTGCATGTGCAAGTGGAGGAGAGAAAGGCAAAGTGTTCGTCATGCGAGTGAATCACGGTGAGGTTTCTACAGGTGTTTTTTCTCAACCCTGTGCAATCCTGCATAGAAATGCAAGCAGCCCGGCGCTGAATTTTTGAGACGAGATTAGATTATCTTGGTACTTAAAATCGTCCAAAGAGAACCAATCGCCTGCAGCAGATAGAGATAGGAGATTAGATGAATTGAGATAAGAGCGGTCTTGGTAATGAACTTGAATGGAAGTCCAGTAGATGATAAAAACCTATGTGTAGCTTTCTAGTTTTTTATTCACACTTTATGAAGAGGGAATCTAATGTTGTGCTTTTAACACCTCTCATACATTATTTGCATAGAGTAAAAGAATACAAGCATCAGTGTTTGACTTTTTTACAACACAGTTCTGGGCCTCTCTGTCACGTGACACGCTCATGATTCCCCGTCCAGTATATGCCAAGCTGTGATAACAAGCTGCAGCATTTGCTCTCCTTGCAGCAGGTTATCACAGCTTGTTAACCCCAAAGGTGAAGCCTGCAGGTGTACGACCACCTCTTTGAACCCCCTCCCTCCATTTCTCAGTCTCCCCCCCCCCCTTACTCTCACTTGTTGTGGCTGTACAAACAACCCCTGAGGGCAGCGCCACCCCTCCCTCCCCGGAGCACAAAGGGCGCATTTACCAGTACGTTCTGGTGACCTTCAGAGGGCAATGTTGTTGTAGCTGGATCACAGAAGTGCGGCTCTGTATCAGCAGGTCATTAGGGTTGTCTGCCCCCTGAGTGGAGGCGTGCACGGAGGAATGTCAGGTGTCGGGGCTAATCCTTACCCTTTGAGAAATGATATAACCTATAACATATTAAGGCTGTCCGTCGACATTTTCCTGGACAGCGAATATTGATTTGTGCCATAAATTGTAACTATAGGGTTACACAATTTATATAAGGTTGGTCAAACCTTGAATTAAATACTGAGTTTATTTCCAGATCAGATGGACTTTAAAAGTACTTGAACTCATTGTTTTGAGTGTTTTAATGCTTTGTTAACTGTCTTTTTTCTTCTTCATGTGTTTAATGTCAGTCCATTTTGGTGTTGCACATGGAGCAAAACATGTCACACTTGATCCGACAAGAAAATGAATATCGTATTGTCTGTTTTGTTGAAGAGGCTCTATTATGCTTTTTGTGTTTTCCCTTTCCTGTAGTGTGTTTTATATTGGTTGTTATCCATGTATATGGTCGGCAAAGGTTAAGCTGGGCTCTGGTTTCAGACAGAGGGTGAAAAGAGGTGCTGCAGCCCAGGCAGTGTGAGAAAAATAAATAGCTTTTTGAACATTAAAGCATGGAGACACAGGCACTGAATACAAATATGAACCTGAACATTAGAATTATAGGGCCCCTTTAAAGTGTGCTGACAGCTTTTTATCAGAAAATCTCAACCTGACACATGTGTTTTCTTTACTTTCTTCACAAGATGTTGAAACTCTTTCAGGTTGTTGCCCTTTTCCCCTCACTGTGACGCAGTATATGATGCCCCATACTGTATTTTACAGGGTTAACCAGAACAGCATGTCCTATAGTAAACCTTGAGTCTAGATTTCACCCCATTGTGATGTAGGTAGCACGATAAACTGCTTAGCTACAATTGTCCACTGGTGTTTACAGTATTGACTCACTCCCATTGTCTCGTGTCATATGCTGCTCTGTCAATGCGCCGTAGCCAGTGTGTGTGAATGGAGACTGTTCTGTATCTGACCGCGCAATACCAGAACGTTTCATGCAGATTACTTATTGACAGCTGTTCAAATATTGAAGGGAGACAAGTCATCTGTAAAATATGGGCCGTAAAGATGAAAGACTTATATAAATAAGTTTATACAGGAAATCTCAAGTGTGTTTAGTGCTTATTGCCCTTTTTTACCAATTGTATTATTGTTTTATATTTTCCAAATGTTCTCCACCTCCCTTAAAGGAATAGTTTGACATTTAGAAAAAGCAAGTTAATGTACTTCCTTGCCAAGAGTTACATTTAAAGAAAATGAAAGATACCAAGCAGCAAGTTAGCTTACTTTAGCACACATACTGGAAACTTGAGCAAACAGCTAGCCTAACTTTGTTTTTGTGCTAACCCTAACCACAAGAAATCATATTATGTATTTCCCCAAAACAGCTTGTAACCCTGGTCTTTATACTGATCTTTGAAATTCTAAAAGTTATCCCTGATGTCTTTCTAGGTGTGGTTCTGATGGAGATCTCCGATGCCCACAGGAAGGTCTTCAGTGACCTGGACGAGAGCGTGAGTAGCCTTAAGATGTTTAGCAATACCCTATACTTCCTTTTACTGTAGACAAATCCAATAAAAAGAGCAAAACCAACTATTGATTTATCCTGAACTTACTTTAAGTATTTCCTGTGTAGCCAAAGCCTGTCTTATTTGTCTTATTTCTTCCAGCCATTGACATCCATTGTTTTCCCATTAAATATTAACAACACCTGAATATTTTATTTATTTAATCGTTTATTTGGCAGGGACAATGCACAGTAATGAACACTTAAAACATTCAAATGTATCAAGCGTAACAGTGCCAGATTTAGCTTTGAGCTCATTTCCATCCGCAGTCCCTCACATAAATGAATAAGACACACTATTGAAGTGAGAGGACATAATTCCATCTTTACAATAAACATGGACTCGGTTTATTTGAATTGTATCCAACATAAATAATCCCGCTGCCATAAATACTCACTTGCACATCAAGTTTGTTACTGAAAATTGTACACAAGAAATGCACAATTTACTCATCTTTGAGTAGCGTTTGCTAAAAACTACAGTTCCCAGTTGTTTTCAGGCATTTATTTTTCATGAAAGTATTTATTTGTGAGTTGTTTTAAATGTACATATTCAGTGGAAATAAATGGTCTTTGAGCCATACAGTCAAATAGGCTTCAGTCTTTTTCATGGTATGTGTTGACAAAATGGAAAACACTTTTAATTTTGTAAGACACCTTTTGTTCTCTCTGTAAAGCTATTTAAAGCTATTTAAAGCTGTTCCCTTTATGTTTTCTCCATTCTGTCTCCTGCAGAATGAGAAGAATAAAGGCAAAGAGAGACGTGATCATTCCTGTGTGGCATTTATGTCATAAAAATAATTAGAAGTCACCTTCTCATTACCACAAGTACCCTCAGGCCATCATCGCTCATCTTAACTTCACTTAATAGACCGACATTCGCAATTTTCTACGCTGTTCGTTCTTGACTCAGAACCTCTGTGACCTTTGGAGCTCATTCTTTACATTCACAATCACAAACATACTTTACAAAAGTAAGTTTGACAAGAATGGAAAAACCAGAGAATCCTTCCTGACCCTGCTGCCTCGGGCTGAAACGCTTCAGATATCAGCTGGTGACAAGAACTAAATTGAAGTCAAGTGTCACCGACTGGAACGCGAAACTCAGTCTGACGCAAGAAAGGGTTTCGTAAAAAAAGCACTATCCCCTAAAAACGATCTGTTTGCATGAAAAACTGCCTGTACTTAAACGGGGAAGTTGTAAATCTTTAACCACCCAAAGCTGATAAGACATTGTTCATGGGTGAAATCTCATCCACTCAGAAATCTATCATCATGTGCTCAGCTCTTATCGTGATATTTCCATTCAGCAATGTGCCTGAACTGGACAGTTATAACATGATGTGTGTCACAATGAATGTAAAGTATGTGTTTTCTTCTCTCTGCAGTTCAAGAGGTTCCACAAGGAGATTATTATCGAGCTGGAGAAGAAGACGGAGATGGATGTGAAGTACATGAATGTAAGTGGCCTCATAGATTCCTCACTTACCCTCACTTAGTTATAATACAAACATAACTCACGTCATGTCATCAGATTTGATCTTAATCTTAACATGTTAGTGTCTTTCTACAGTAATTCCCCTCTTTATGACTATGATTATGAATATCGTTTATTTTCCACTTTGAATAATTATTTAGGCTTTTATATAATTATTACTATTTCTTTGTTCTTGGATTATCATTATTGTTTGTATTTTTACTTTTTTAATAGTATTATTACAATTTTTTTAAAGTTTTTATTTTAATTAATATTAATATTATTAATTAATTCTTCTTCTTTCTTTTTTTTCTTCACTAAAAAATCTGCTTATAGATTTTAGAGCATCCAATAGGGGATGTTCCCTTGTTATGTTTTACCTTATATTTGTACATGTTTTAAATATATTTTTTTGAGCATTAAAAGTACAAAATATACAATTGCAGAATAAGAAAGGTAGTTTTACTTTTATTTTGAGCAAAAATAATTGCATGAACAAACCAAGTCATAGTAAAAAGTACTTTAAAGAATTAAAGAAACAAAAAAAACATATTTCAGGATTGCAGAACTAAGACCCTCTAGAACACATGTGTCAAAATAAGGCCCTTGGTGGATTTAATTTCGGCCCGCAGGATAATTTCTAATTACTATTAGATCTGGCCCGCCGGTATATTGCACGCACACCTTCACTCCATCATGAGGGTCTCCTCAGCTCAGAGCCTGACCCCAAACATTGATGAACTTGCACCCAAGATGAGATGCCAAGTATCTGCTTGAACTAGCATCACAGAGCAGCACACTGAGTTCAATGGATGTTTCCTTCTGCACTTTTTTTCTTGAGACAACAGGGCATGTTTGGTTTGTTCTGTGAGGGAAATTGTTTTCTTGAAGCTGTTGTTGGCCTGTGGAAAAATGTAATCATAAGAAATGAATGCAACTGATTATTTAATGTTTAATGTTGTTTTTATAGGCAATAATTTAAGCTTTGTTAGTTCCAGGTTTAATATGTGCAATAAGTTCATTTCAATTAGTTTTTCAATAAACATTGAACCAGTCCGGCCCTCGACTAGTACCCATTTTTTTATTTTGGCCCACTGTGTATTTGAGTTTGACACCCCTGCTGTAGCATTAGATATTTGTATAATGACAGATTTTGTATAATCTCCTCATAAATTCCTCTCTTGTCGAACCCCTCCTGCAGGCCACCTTCAAGCGCTATCAGTCGGAGCACAAGGTGAAGCTGGACTCTCTGGAGCGCTCGCAGACAGAACTGAAGAAGCTCCGGAGGAAAAGCCAGGGCAAGCAATCCTCCAAGTATGAGATCAAAACTAATGAGGTGAGTCTGATTAACCGAACCCAAACCAAAGTACTTTCACTATTTCCATTTCATGATACATATACTTCTATTCCACTATCTTAATTTAACAGTCATAGTAATAGCTAATTTAAAGTGGTGTTACCTATGTACAATCTTAAGCTACTTGTACTTAACTTGAGTAGTTCTAGGTTATACCTGCACTACACCTAAATATTTTACCATTTACTCCACTACATCTGTATGATAATATCAGTTACTAGTTACTTTATCACATTATTATTACAAATGATCACATTATCATCAAATAATACATTAGTTTCTATTATTATAAAAGACCTTTACCACCTCCATTATTAACATTGCATTAATATATCAAATTATGTATTATATTCCAATAATGCAATATTACATATAATGCTGGATTGGCTTTTCTACATAACAAGTACTTGTAATTTAAGTATATTTTGATGGCCTTACTTTTATAGTTATCTTTTTAACATTTTAAATGCAGGACTTTCACTTGTAACAGAGTGTTTATACACTAGAGTAAATGCTCCAATACTTCTTCCACGACTGTTCAAAACAAAGCCTGTCTGATACTTCTGCATTGCATGGCTTTCCAAGCACGGTGCAGTTGCATGCTTATGCTCTGATGACAGCGAAACTAATATGACATATGTACAATTTATGTGACAGGGTGGGGAGATATGGCCAAGATAGTTGTCATGATAACAGCATACCATTGCAAAGGAGAAAGAAGGATGAGCGGAGTTTCAGAGTTGCACTTTGATGTTACGTAAGGGCATGGCATCACTGATGAATGACATTTAAGATATGTGTTCAAACACTTAATACCTTACGAAAAATAATTCTTTCGATAGGATAAGGGATTAAAACCATCAAATGGTGCCACCACGCCTTTAGCTGTTGGCTGAGTCTTTGTGTTTACACGCAGTAGATCGAGACCATTATTCGACGGCTCATTGCGTTCAAATACAGAAGAAAGATTGTGTTTTTATCAAGGGCGTACACACCCAAATTTGTACAAATATACGCTTGAATGCTCTAAGAACCACAGTGAAATCCAGTTTGTATTGGATGCAGCGATAGGGATTGATTTGCACGAAATATTTACCTTAAGGCTTTATTTCTAGTAACCAAAGATGTTGTTGGAGCAAGTCTACAAAATGGACGTGTGTTTTCTGTGTTGGTATATTACGCAATAGAAGGTTTTGCAACATAGAGCTAGTAAGGCACATTTAGCTGTTAGGCATATACACTTCACTGCCCACAGAAGACATGATTGAAACCGAAAACCTACAACCACAACAGCAGTTTAGTGCTCATCAGCAAATGTTGGCTAGCTGACACGCAAAGCTAAGGCGGTGTGATAAATGACACCTCAAATGTCATTGTGAGCATGTTTGTAATTTGGCGTTTGCTTGAATATAGTCTTACAGAGCTGCTAGCGTGGCTGTTGACTCTTATGCTAATATGCTATTTCAAACATTTTGTTTCTTGCAGAGTTCACAGTGTACACTGCATAATTGTGTGAATTTCAACATGGTAGGGTTGTCTCAGATGAAAATCGTCCATTGTGCACTTACCGGAAATGATGATTGACCTATACCCCTGTTAGCTAGTTAGTTAGCTAGTTAGCTAGTTAGCTAGCTAGCATTTGCCTTATCATTCTCCGTACCAAATCGTTACAGACTGCTAAGTTAACCCAATAAACATAGCAGCTGACGGCTCCTATGCTCCAACAGTATTGTGGTTGGCTAGTAAGTGAAAACATGTGCCTTTCACCAGAGAAATACAATTGCTACACCTTATTTGGCTGTCCTTTTGACACGTTTAGGTGCGTTAAGTAGCCGAATGGTGACAATTGTAGATGGGAAGTATCCAGCTTTATATATTTTATAAATATATCATAGATTCTAGGGTCTCATCCTGCACTGCATGTTGCTATCTTAAGGCCTTGAAGAATTTAGTGTATACAGTTTAAAATGAGTGTTTCATAATGTCAGGGGGTTTAAGTTATGCTTTCCATAACTAGCACAACTATCACACTTAACACCTCTGACAGCAATTTGCTTTGTAAATCAATAAAGGACCGGCACAGTCTGAGTAAATACTCCTGTCATAATTTATCGACGGTTTTCATTGCTTCCATTAAATTATGAATGAATAGCCCTGGTTTACTGCGAGACAATTATCAAACAAAACCTTTAAAGGAAAAGCTGCAGGTGGTAGTTTGTTTAGGAGCATCAGACTCTATCTCCTTCACTTCAATGGCACGTTTTAAAAGACAATCGCACAGTGAATCATCTCATCTGGAGCCCTCATCTCTTTCCGAAGTGGCTTTTGCAATATCTGTTGAAAGATGACACCTTCAAAATACAAATCAGTTTTCTCAAAATCGTGTGACGCCGGCTGCCAGTGCTGAGCTCAGTTGTGTGTTTCTGCTCTCCCACCTCTGAGAAAATGGGAATTGAAGGGCCTTGATCCAGCATCTAAAAGACCAGACGGTAGAGGAGGGTCGTTGACAGGCTGATTTACTGTCACTATGACAACATGGGAGAATGGACGAGAGGGGAGTGGGTGTCAAAAAATCAATCAATGGAGGAGTGGGTTGAGAAGTCATTTTTTTTTAAAGACTTTTTGTGGTCCAGTAGCCAGTCTATCCTGCGTCACAGTCACAATGTTTCTCCGTGGGGAAGGTGTGTCTTTCAGAACACAGATTTGGTTTACCGCTGCGCTAAGATAGATCCACGAGCAGCAGCCGGAGACACGAATACACAAATACACTAGTGCCTTGATTTGTGAGTCTGACCGGAGCACACACACACATTAAGTGGCAGCCGCAGAGATAGCTTTTACTCAGAGAGTGTTTCACTGGCGACGGTCATAAAGCAGCACATTCCACCCTGCTGAATCACCTGTGGCACGCCCTGTGCTGCAGAGAGAGAGAGAGAGGTGCTGCCAAGTTTAAGATGTACTGAAAGTAAATTTAACAAAATGGTAAATATAAGAGAAAAGTAAAATATGGAAATGATGGGAAAACATTATAAATAAATTATACATTTTGATTTTTAAATATGTATTTATTGTATTCTTATTTTTTCTATTCCAGTAATATCATAATATGAATCATTTTTAATATTTTTGCTGTAATTTATATTTGTTTTATTTGAATTATTTTACTTCATCTTTTATTTTATTATTAGAGAAAATAATAATAACAATTATAGATATTTTTTGTTTTGTTTTCACTCATTCCTATTTTTATACATTTTATTTGTATGTCAATTTATATTCTAATTATATGTTATTTTTATTTGAATTATTTTCTTTGATTTGAATATATATATTTTTTATTTCTTTTATCATGAAGTCATGTGGATTTCTCTGTTACATTTATTTTTCCTTGTGACCCTGTCCGCAGTATGTGGAGACCATCTCGTCGCGCCAGATGGACATGCAGAAGTTCATGGCTGACGGTTGCAGAGAGGCTTTACTGGAAGAAATGAGACGCTTCTGTTTCCTGGCGGACAAACACTGCATGTTCTCCTATCAAATCAGCAACTTCCACCAGAAGGTAGGCGTGGACACGGAGCTAATCTCTCAAAGCCCCTCCGTTTATGGTCTGCTTAACCATTTTAATTATTTCTCTGGTGTTTCCAGGCCAAAGACACGCTGTCTATGAAGCTTCCCAGCTGGCAGGAAAAGTGCAGCGACATCACCAAGGTGCCGGACACGTTGACCAACATGATAGATGGGCTGTCCAGCACTCCAGAACAATCACCGCACAATGAACGCAACAACAGGGTAAGAACATAGGTGGCGCGTGAGGCTCAGGTTTGGGAAGGCTAAATCACTTTTTTTACCTTACGCTGCCCGCCCCCGGCGTCTATAGAAAAGAGATCAACTCAGTGAAAGCACCGCCTGCTGACCAATCAGAGCTCAGTGTGCGGAGTTTAAATCTCTCAAGTCATATTACAGGATAAAGGAAATACAGTTTAAACTGCCGTATGCAGAGAAGACGCCGACGTGTCGCACTTATCATTCATATCACATCATCAATCACATCATCGATCATATAATATCACAATATATCATATATTTCCTTATCTGAGTCAGCTTCTCGAGCCGTATCTGGCCGTGCAACACTTACAGTGTCACATACTGTATGCAGAAGCATTATTTTAAGTAACACATTAAGTTGACGAAACACTCAACTCAAATGTAATTAAAGTCGGATCCACTCGTGTCTTAGATGGTGGAGTGATATCATAAAACTGTTACGCTTTCAAACACTCGGTAGTTTTTTATTTTTTAACCAGTTGTTCTATATTCACCTTGCAGGTGCAACTATGTGGCTTGCATCCTGGATTATATGTTTAAATCATGGATGTTTAAAGTTCATATTTGTCTAATATTAGTTTACTTTTCATTAATGAAGTATGACGCTGTCAGTACACTTGTCCCTGTTTGTGATTGGTCAAATGTAGCTAACCCCGCCCCTTTCACGTGAACGCGCTCTCAGCTGGAGAGAGAAACCCTGGCTTGATTTACCGAGTTGATATTAACCGGCGTCGTAGGACCGCTTAGCGAGATCTCGTTTGTTAGGGTTAGTTAAGATGACTCAAACATATCCAGGGTCTGTTGAACTGGCTTCGTAGTACAGGGCACAGGTGGCTGCATAGCAGCGCTAATGTCAAAGACACAAACATTATACATTATATTTTTATGTTACCAGGATGCAGTGACAAAGATATTTGGGAAGGCTTAGCCTACAGTACCCGCCGCCCCTGGGTAAGGGTTAGCTGTTAATGGCATCAATGACACACTTATACTACGTGTTGCTTTTCATCCCTTACTTTGATACTGATCGTATTGTAAGAGGATTGATATGAGCTGTGGATTAAAGCATTCCAAACAGTAAATAACATGGATCAAATGGTGCTTTATCTCGTCTTGCTGCTTGTTTTTTATCTTGCAAAGGTGCTGATAAGTATCATTCTGTATCGAGGCTGTTACCTTTTAAAGTGGCTGCTTATCACCTGGCTATCAGCCATGGGGAATCCTGTATGTGTTGCTCTTGTAAAGTCAACAGTTTGTTTAGCATACGAGGAGGAAATTCAGTTTAAATGACACTAATGACTGTTCAAATCGTCTTGATAAGGACATTTCCCGGATCATTTAGAGGAAAACTTATAATAGCTTCCTTATTGCCCTCTCATATTGTGTCCCAAGTTCCCCCTGCTAATCATGTTCTTCTTTATCTCCTCAGAACAAAGTGGGTTCAGGGGTTCCTCCTCCAGCACCGCCACTGAAAGCACAGCCCAGTCCCCTCGTGGACATGTTCAACCAGCCCAGGTTCTCGCTCACACCCCTTTCACTCACACCCCTTTCAGACCCCACCGCAGGTATGGATGGCTTCCAGGGATTCTCATTGTCCATTAACCTGCTCATTTCTTTCTACATTCATTTATTGACCATTTGCTGTTAAAAAAAATCAAATGTATCCAAAGTGGTGTCTTCAAAGGTTTTGTTTTGTCAAAGATATTCAGTTTTTAGTATGAAATAAAACAGAGAAACAGGAAATCTCTGTATTTAAGAGGCTGAAAACATGTTGACCCTCCTGCTTTTAAGTTACAATATCGAAGATCTCTGCTGTTTGTCTGTAGCCTGTAGTCTTTTCTTGATTGCTCCCGGGAATGTCGCCACAGACACCACGTTTGTAATTATGCAAAAGCAATGTGATACCCGCACAGTATATGACAATAAATAGGGACTCAACAGACACGTACTTAAATGATGTCTTCCGTATTATTTCCGCTTTTACGTTGTATGTAGCTTTGGACAGACATCTTATATAATAACATCTCTTTTCTCCTACAGACCAGAACAGTCTCGGAGGTGTCAGTATGTCCCGGTCCACGTCCCAGTCGTCCGGTCTCAACGTGGCCAGGAAGGCTCGAGTGAGGACCATCTTTCCCCACACGGCGGGAAACAACGACACGCTCCTCAGCTTCGAAGAGGGCGACATCATCTCCCTGCTCATCCACGAAGAGAAGGACGGCTGGCTGTACGGAGAGCTGGAGAACACACAGCAGTACGTTTTAGTCCAGGAAGTGTTTTTAATGTCTTTGGTGGTTCTCTTTTATATTAATCTCAGCATGTGTGGTTTAAGAATACTTGCTGTGGCTATAAATACTTTTTAGTGTCAAAATATACGATGAAAGACCAAAACCCACTTTGAAGTAATCCTTTTCACAAGTATTGACTGATTTATTTATTTTTCTTTGCCAGAGATCACTGACATATTTCTTTATTACCACAAAACACACACACTGCAGTTTGTTTGTTTGTTGCTGTAGATACAACATACACAACCCTGCAGCTGTCCCTACTAATAACAACCCTTAATGCACCAAAAGTGTTATATTAGTCTGCCACTGGCATTAGTTACTCACTTGTGACTGTTTGAGCAATGATTACCCTTTTAAAAAAGAATGATGGGATTTGTTCACAATAATACAAATATATAGTTATGACGGTGTTATCCTTCTAATTTAAGAAGCTGGTTCAGTTCAAAGGGATTTTGTATTCTTACATAACTTGTTAAAACACCAATAGGATGTTTTATTGTGAACATCCCAATCTAAATTCTACCTTTGGCACACCCAAAATAGGAAATGCACTTTAATTCCCACAAATATGCAGCAGTGCTCACACACGCGTGTTTCACATAACTCCGGTTAGCCGTGCTTGTTTCTTGCTTTGTGTGTGTTAATATCAAGCTGTGCGGATACACCATGCTTAGAAACACAGAGAATGTCAGGTATGTTCGACACGATAGTCATAAACTCACTCTTTCTCTCTCTGTTGCTCACTCTCTCTCGCCCTGCCTAACAACAACAACACACACACACATGCAAAAAAGTCCAGGTGCACACATACAAACAAGAGACATCTGGTCTTTTATATTTCCTTCAACGCTGAACACTTAATGGCTAATTTTCCTTCACCCTGGCACGCGATGATGAGTGACTGAATTTAATATGTCGACTAAAAAAGCAATTGGGATGAAATCACACCTTTTGAACGGCAGCTGTGTCACCTCCAGACGACGGAGAGGGAAAAATGTTCCCTCGACGGTTTAGCAATTTCTTCCCTGCTTCTTCTTCTCAGATACAAACACATTTTATGTAATTTTTGCTCAAATCATCAGCTTGGGAAGTGTTTATATGCACAACTCATGTTTCTATATGTAAATACAGCAGCACAGATCCATAAAATAGCCTGTAAGTGCCTGTGTAGTCATCTTTAACCTCACTATTTCAATTAGAACTCACAATTCACGACAAATGATTCCCACTTTAAAGCAAATTAAACACTCCTCGTCTCCCGGTTGTGTGTGTGTGTGTGTGTGTGTGTGTGTGTGTGTGTCGCTAAGTGGCTTTTTGAATCAAAGTGGTTTAAATGCATTCAGTGGCAGTTTGT
>NW_011369947.1:25969652-25985654 GCF_000735185.1 Notothenia coriiceps | reverse complement strand
GTAGAAAATCTGTTGAACAATTTTAACCAAAAGAAAAAAAATCCATTGTTCACATATTGGCAAAAATGAGTGTCAGTTTTTCCTTTCTGGTTAATATACATATATATATATATATATATACATATACATATATATATATATATATATACATATACATATATATATATCCTGCCTGGTTTTACTGTAAGATTGTCTGAAAAGTTTGACATTTAAGAAAATATTTGCTTTATTGCCGAGAGTCAGAGGAGACGATCGATACCTCTCCCACGTCTGAAACCTCCTATAAAGAGTGGGTGTATATGTCACATGGACTCCAGGCAGATAGCAACTATCCAAATAATCAGGGAACAATAAAGTTTTTATGCTGCTCAGCTGTTTATATAAGAACAGTTTTATGAGGTGTTCTGATATTGTGGTGTGTTTTTCTTCCTTATCAGGCGTGGGTGGTTTCCCTCATCTTACTGCAGACCTTCAGTGATATCAAACAGGTGAGGAAACATCACAGCGCGCTGGAAATCAATCATTTGTTTCATAGTGAATGTTTGAAAGCTGATTTTTGTTTATGTGATTTGCAGCAATCTGAGCACGCCGGTGCGCAGTCTGAGTGTGTCCAGTCTGCAGGAGCAGGATGAGGAGGAGCCGGTGCTGCTGCCACCCCCAGACTACAGCGACGACGCCCCCTACAGCGCCCCCTACAGCGCCCCCTACAGCGCCCCCTACTCCACACCCTCCCCCAAAAGCACGGTCAGTACCAGCAGGCACTTACAGAGTGTATTGTATAGTACTTAGTAAAGGGGACTTGTTACGCTTTTTGGAGTTGTCCCTTTCCTGTTGTGTGTTATAGGTTTGTGTGCATGTAAATGGTCTGAAATGATTGGACTCCAAAATCCTAACAGTTTGTCGTATAACTCCATATTTCAAATGTTCCTTTTCTTGGCACATGGAGAGCTTGGGGCTGGGAAGCAGTGTCAGACTCGCAGTCAAAAATCCACTGGACGTTTTGGTTGATTTCTCTTGAACGTTTATTTCCAGAAAACGAAAAAACAAAACACGAAACAATACCACTTTGTAACTTAAACTTCAGCAGCAGATCCTAATAATCCGTTTGACTGAGAATAATGGCGCATTTCCATTGCAGCGGGTAGCCCCGTTTAAGCGTCCTTAATCGCCCTCAAGCGGCCAGCCCAGTTTTTGGTGGCCTTTCCATATAGCGTAGCACCGGCTAGCGGGTACTTTTTCCCTCTTTTTCCGGCCCCATACAATCGTGGTTCTATCAGGCCAGGGCCAGGGCTGAACTAGTGACGTCAACACTCACGCGCCACGGCCTCGCACGGCCAGCGAGGCAGCCCGAGGCCTGAGCGAGGACGCTTAAACGGGGCTACCCCGCTGCAGTGGAAATGTGCCATTGGGCTGCGGTCAATGACGGTAGCGCTGCTGCCTGCTGCTCTCACACACCCCACCTCCAACTTCAAGTTTTAGCCCCGCCCGGACATCTCTAAGTGGTTGACTAATCACAACAGAGCCATCCAGTTTACCAATCAGAGCAGACTGGTCTCTGGTTTCAGACAGAGGGTGAAAAGAGGTGCGGCAGCATAGGAAGTATTAGAAAAGAAAAAAAAGAGCTTTGTGAGCATTAAAACAGGTAAACATGTCACATTAGAGACACTAAATTGAAATATGAACCGGAACATGAGCAGTATTTGCTATCAATACTTACTGTTAGTCACTGGGGCTGTGCTGCTGGCTGCCGTGTTTTAATGTCAGCATAAAGCAGGACACAACACGTGTTCTAGAAAAGGTCTAGTGTTCCCTGATAGGATATCTATATTGCCTCAGATAATTCAGGCCACACTAAAAAATTCCGTCACACATTTGTCTAACTAATTTGCTTCTTATCAAATCTACTCGCTGCCATAGTCATGGCCTCCACGCCCTTAAAGATGGAGCGCAGCCAGAAACACACCTCAGTGCCTCATACCGCTTCGAGGAAACACGCTATTTCTACCAAGACGAATACTTCCCAAAAATGATATTTGAACTTCGGATGTTATGTATAATCAAGTTACTGTATTTATCAATCAGGAAACATGTAAAACAGATAGGAGGGTTCTCATTTTTGTTTTTTATAAGCTCGCAGCCTTGTTTTGCAAGGTTTGTTCAGGAGTGGAGAGATTAGAGGAGAAGGGGAGAGAGTTACATAAAGGGTAAAGAAACCATTTCATGTTGTGCCTCCATGTGTCAGCTGACTGAGAATGAACTACAGAAGACATGCCCGGGCACACTCGTTTCTCCCTCATCATCACCTTCCTCGCTGCTCTGCCTGTACTCGGCGTCCTTTGTATCTGCAGCCTCAGGGTTTCACCAGGAAATAAAACACAGTGAGGGTGTGCCTTCCCGACAGTAGGAATCGCAGTGGTGATTATTTTGAGTACTTAGCAAAACCTTAGTGCCATTGTTAAAAAGTCCTTTCTCTGCCTTTGAGGATTTTTTTCCGAGGGCTAAGGGCTGATTTTATTGTTGTTTTTGTGACTGTAAGGCAAAGGTGAAGGTTTTCACTATTGCTGTTTAGGGCGTTTGTTCCCTGAGTCAAGCCTCTCAGGCAGCGTTCAAATCCCTTCTCCTTCACCCTACAAAGTTATTGTCTGTGGTCCAATAGAAAATAAATGTTTATTTACATGTTGGCCTTTGTCTTTCCGTTACCACTTTTACTTAAACTCACTTGAAAGAGGTCAAGGGAAGATGTGTTGGACAATTATATTAGGCTACGTAATTATGTAGATGTTATTGATGTATAAAGCTTTCAATTTTAACCCAGCAAGGAACTAAAGTGGGAAAAGTACTGCGGTGTGAACGCGCCTATTGTTAAGGCAGCAAGGAGCTAAAGGTTTCTCAAATGTGTTACTGGCTCAAAATCCACTTTTAAGTTTGTTTGCCTTGAAAATGTTGCTTATCCCAAAGTAATTATTGATTTTTCGTGCAGGTTTGAAGTGTTTTGAAAGCATTATATTTCCAAGTTAAGCTTTATTTATGATAGTATTTCTTATCTCTATATGTTTGGACTTTAGATCTCCAAGTTGAAATGTTGTTATCTTATAGTTTGTTCCTGGATGAGGGATTTGCTGAGAAGTTGCTTCCTGAAAGGCTGAATTCAGGGAATAAAAATCATGACTTCTGGCTGTTGTCTGATCTCTAAAGGAAGTGCATGTGTTCCTGCAATTAGTAAAGAATGCAATGAGATCTTTTGCAAGCATGATAACAGAAGTAGAATCTAAAGATTTGCGTTTATTAATTCCAATATTACTCAAATAAGTTCCCTCACTTCATCCACCCTTGTCATGCGCTGTGAAATAAGTGATAAAATAATAGTTTCAAAAAAGTTATTGTTCTAAAAGGCACCCACATCCTCAAATATAAATTATTAGGTTGACAATAGTTCCTCTGAATAGCTCGGAGCTTCTTTAAGAACTGTCTGTACGGAATTTTACGAGACAATATGTGCTATGGAAGCATTCAGGGAACATAGCTCAGATATTTATGACCTATAAATTGAGGGTCACATTGCTCTGTGGATGCAGGGAGATTCTAATCGTCCTCAGGTGAGAGAAACAGCAGTGTAGCCGTTCTAGATGATCCAGATTCCAGACTAATACGTGTATTTTAAGTACGTCAACGCTCTACTGCACTGATTGGGAATGAGGGAGGCGGGGGGGAAACTGTTGATGAAAAATCTTAACAAACCGGTCTGACAACACTGACTTTCTTCACAGCTGGAGGGAGGGGTGGTGGCTGCTGTGGTGTGTTTTTAATGTTGTGAGTTATTTCTCTACTGGATCTTTAAGGGTGTTTTCTTCTGTGTTTTTTGACTACAGGTTTCTTTAGTCAATGGGACTGCAAACGCTCCCTTTCTAGGGTGAGTGACCTAACACAACTAACAAAAACTCACACATTTTCCCCTTCAATTACACTTTGGTTGATGATGAATTAGAAGCGCTCAGCATTAATTCAGATGTTTTTATTTCTTCATTTGCAGGGGAGGGAATCCGTTTGCCACAGTGAAGCTGAGACCAACAGTCACGAATGACAGATCAGCACCACACGTCTAACACACACAAAATGAAAGAAAATGATTTTCACCGCTGTCATGCCTTCAGGGGAATCGTGCAACATGGGAGCCCTGCGACACACTGAATATCACCCCGACCCGACGTCTCAGCAGCCTGCATGCTAGTCTCTCTCAGCTCTATTAAATGGATCCATTGTTTCTTGGCGTGTGTTTGACTGTGCCAGTGTGCGTTTCACATTAGCAACAACACAAACACTGCAGAATGAGGAAGTCTGCAAAGCTTTGTAGTGTCGTTTTTTTGGAGTTAAAGTGATGATTCACCCCAAAGTGAAGCCAGAGTTTCTGCAGCTTATTGCTTTTAATGCATTGGCAGTTTGTACCTGCTGTGACTTCAGCTTTGATACAGAGTATAGACAGCAAACAGTACATTATGAAGCTGAGATGATGAGATATAATTGCACTGGATTACATGCAATGCATCATTTCCTATGGATGCTTCATGCATAAGGGAATCTGGATCCAGCCAGGGAACAGCAGACTACAGATAAAACCCACAACACTATGTAGAGAGGTAACAACTGGATGTAAATACGTTGGATGGCTATTGCAAGACTATAACGTTGCAATAATGGCATTTAATTTACTGAACATCTTTAGTATTTAAACTTTTAATTTAGGAAAACTAGCAAAACTTTAATCTCAAACTCTTCACAGAGTACTTAAAACAACTTTTAACAGATTACAAATCAAATATTAAAACTTAAACAGTTAACTTTTTTAACTTTCAAATTCTTCAGAAAGTTGACAGACATTTTACGCATTCATTTCAAGATTCAAGATAAAAAAATTCTATGGTTTTCACGTCATATGCACATAAGCTACAACGTGGAAATCTTGTGTCCCGAGATCAAGTAAACTGACGTTAGGATTGTAATACAAAGCTGAGATACTCTGTCTTCTGGCTAGACACCGATGGAGTTTCTACAGACATGCTAACAAGGAGATTAAAACCTGAATCTTCATTTTGGGGTGAACTGTCCCTTTAAGATGCAAACGAGATGCTCTCAGTGTCAGGAGGTCTTTCCAGGCTCCTGTGCTGCAGTCAGTGCAGTGATTTACATTAAGGGATCTGAAGGAGAGGATTAGCACCCAGGCTGCCTATACCTGACTTGCCAAAATATATACATACATTGTTATTTTATGTTTTTAATATAGTTATTTTTTGTCTTTCTTATGATGGACTGTGAGAATGAAGGGAGAGTTACGTGTTGGGGAAGAACAGGCAGAACAGTATGTCGCTGTTTGTAATGAGAAGGCTATTTATATAAGTTTGTATAAGATATTTAAATAAATAAACGTGTACAGAAATCCGTTCTGTTAAGGCGCCCCTTTAATATAATTTTAGATTGAATGCTGGTATGTATTTTAAATGACCTTTTGATGCAAGGACTATTTTTCCACTCCTCATGGTCTCACTGTTGTTTAAGATTCTGTGTAAAATGTGCAGTTTTATACAAAATACAAAATGTACCTATGGTAGACATTTGGATTGTATGAATAATGTGGGTCGTTAAAAAATCGTATTAACTGTTTTGTGATCTGCCATATAATATGTATAATGAGAAACTGAACAGTTAATTGATCCTCATTGACCCACTCGTGTGTGTAAGTGAACCCGTCGTAGTTATTGCCACATGCTTTCTTCAGAGAATACCTTGCCACTGTGTTGACAAATGTAATCTTTTTTTCTCAATAAAACAGATAGAAAATTCAACTGTGACTCCTGTTAAATGTTACTTTTTATTAAATGTCACTTCTGTTTTTTGATTTTGACTTTTTTTCCAGAATTTGACTTCTCTTTTTAAATCATTTTGTGACGTGCTCACTGAAGAAACTTGCAATGATTTGCCCCAGACTTCTGCTTTCAGACGTAGTTAATTATGAAGTTATTACCCTATCTAATAATAATCCAATGCAGAGGCAATAATGTAATATAATACATTATTTTATATATATATTTATATGTATTTTTATATAGTCTTAAAGTTACAACCGGCCCTTTGAGTGCAGCNTAACTGTTGTTCAGTTGGATCACTATGCTGCTGCTGGTCTCTCCATAGTGAGGAGAAGCTTCTGTTGTAAATATGAATGTCAGGATTTTTCAAAAACCCCAGTTGGATACGTATTATTTAATATTTCATTATAGTTGTGTGTGTGTGTGTGTGTGTGTGTGTGTGTGTGTGTGTGTGTGTGTGTGTGTGTGTGTGTGTGTGTGTGTGTGTGTGTGTGTGTGTGTGTGTGTGTCAGCTGTACCTTGCCCTGCAGGGAGACAGCCCACAGTGACAGCCGGCCTCTGGGCTCCTCGTTGATCTTCCATCCTCCACAGCTGATGTCGCTGAAAGGATCTGGGAGAGTCGTCTGCTGTGGGGGGATCTGTCAACACACACACAGGGAGATATAGAGGTTAACACACTGAAAGTTATACACACACTCTAATACAAAGACACAAACAGTTTGACCCACCTTGGCCCAGGTGTCCATGGATCTGTATCTCCTGTAGCGGAGCCATCGCCTGCGACGCACACAGGAGTTCCACTTCTTGTCTTTGGTGTAGTAGGCGGGAAAATCAATGGCGTAGGTCCATCCCTGCAGATACAAACAAATCCATCATTATAACAAGGATTAGAAAGACCTTACCATGCAACACTACTTCTCAAGACTGGTGAGCAACGATTCCTAACACCCAGACATTTGTTTGCATTTTACCACCTCTGGTTGTCTTGTATCAAAGTCAACGCTTAAAAAAAAAAAGTTTTTAGTGAGATGCCTGAAATACAGTCTATGGTTAACACAAGCTGAACAGATTTTCACGTTTTGTTCCAGGACTTAAAATACATCAGTAAATATCATGTCATGTGTGCATAGCTACAGTGTAGTTATGACAATGAAAACTTAGGTCACAGGCTCTAATGTCCAAAGCTTCTATGTGTCAAAAAACGAGTCTACTAAACATAATATAGCCAAACATTAGCTGCCTTTACCTTAGTGGTGGTGATATGAAGTCAGGTGACCGACATGTCATTCATTTATACGTTAGCTTTTACTCTTGAAGATTGCATTTAGGCTTCAACGATCACAAGGTGGTGTTAATATGGAAAACTATCTGCCAAACAAAACGTGTAACTATCCTCATTAGGTGTTTGCCATGGAGCTTATTTGATGCAATGCAGAATCCAATGGAAAATCTCTAAGGCTTTTCGTTAATAGAGCCCATGAATGCTAACTTCTGAGTTGTCCTACAAAGTTCACTGCACCACTCTATTAATATCATTTAGAAACAGACACTAAAGTAAGCAGATTACAGATGAGATAAAACAATAATTGGACACTCACCACTTTCTCTGTGGGCTCTCCCTCAAAGTTTTCATCCAAGTGCCAGTCGCCCTCCCACTCCCAGCTGTCGGAGGGAAGCAGGAAGCCGTCCAGAGGCTGGTGCTGCAGACCGGTGACATCACTCCACTGCCAGCGGTCGCTAGGCAACAAACGATCTGAGAAACTATCCACGGGATTCCAGCGCTGAGGGAAAGAAAGATGGACGAACGCGGATGTCATGTCGGAACACAAACGGGGTCAAAACCAACAGATTTAATGTTTGTTTAGCCAACACTGAAGTGCTATGAACCTGCATCCTTTCAAATGCTCAAGAAGTCTGATTGTGTAGAATCCGATCAGAAAATGACCCGGCTTCACACCTGATTCATTACCGAAGTAAAGTTTGACCTAATGAGCTAGTTTCAAATCCTCTTCAATACAACATGAGGTTCCTTTTTTACATTATGGTTCAATTTAGAGTGCAATAGATAGACGAACAAAGCAGGGTGTGCTTTAGGGACTGGCTACACTGTGTTTGACGTATCAAAAAGATGTCTGTCTTGGGTGTGAGAGTGTTTTTAGCTCATCAAATGTAGTTGTTACATTTTGGTCACCCTATAAATGTCACTCAGTTTTGCTCCAACCTATTGTATCATTTTCAGTTCCAGAAGAAACAAGATTGTGGCACTTTGTGAGGCTTTTAAAACAATTGATAACGTCTATGAAATCCCCCTGGTTCACCCCAATAACCTCTTTCCAATTTCACTGTGTTTGAACTGCCACAGAGCCACTTGTAAAGGGAAGTAGCTGAGTATTGACCTGATGCACGTGACCCGATAACTGTGGGACAACATGAAGGTCCAATGGGTGACCAATCATTTAAAAAGCAAAAATGAATCTCATGGGTGTTTTGTCTGCTATTTGAGATCAGCATGAAGTACACTTGTACTGTAAGAAGTACTTTAGTACACAGCTGTTTGTGGCAACAGAGGAAGTGGGACCCTTGTATGAGGATGTTGCACTATTTCAGTCATTCAATCGCACATAACACAACTCCAAGGGGAACTCCACATTTTCACTTATTTAGTGCAGGACGTGGATAGCCCAAGAAAAATTAAGCATTTTTTACTTGCATATTAAGAAAGTTTATTTATAACATTGACTCAAATGAACGTCCTTTTTGAACGTTTTAAATCAATTTTGAGGAGAGACCCACCTGGTTCTCGTAGGTCTCCTCCTGGTATCGAACGGGCAGGTCAGACGCGTGGAGGTTCAGGTAGATGTTGTTGTCGCAGGCGATGCCCCAGCAGCATTGCTGAGCGGCCGTCACGCGCTTGAACTCCATGTGAGCGTCGCGGCACTGCTCCCACAGCCCCCCCCCCGTGGAGAGGCTGTAGACCCGGCCGTACACATCCACCGCCCACAGCAGGGAGACGGGCATGGCTGCTCCGGAGACCTGGAACACAGGAAGAAGAGGGTGGGAGAATGGAGATAATTTAGCTTTAAAAAACAGACAAATAATTTCTTTACAACAATATTTAACAATACAACATATATAATCTCTGTCTTTTAGTTCCAGTGTGTCATTGTAGAAAAATCAGACCATTGTTTATAGCTGCTTGAACTATGCCCAATCAAATTCATCAGGATATGAAGAATTGTTTACATATTTAGAAATGAATCGTATTATTATGTCGTAAAATAACATACATTTGATGTTTGGTACACTAATATTCAAAATGCTAGGAGGAGAAAATAACTAGGGCTTCTACTCACAATTACTTTCATTGTCAATTATTCTGCACATTATTTTCTTCATTGATCGTTTGGAATTTAAATTGTCAACATTTGTTATCCTAGTTCCTCAAAATCCCCAAAAATATATCACGCCTTTTCAGTCCAGAATGCTACGATTTTGGGTTTAATTTGATAAAAAGCTTGGATTGGTATGCAAGAAAGTGTCCTTTCAACTCAACTCCGATGACATCATCAAACATTGATATTTTCTTCCTTTTGAATAGAGCTGACTTCCACTTTAAATGTCCAAATATTAAGCAATTATTACTGTGTTATGATGTAATTGAATCTTCCCTAAATGTCTCAACAACTGTAAAGTGAAACCACATGACATTTGACATGGACCTAGTCAGGCTCATTCTGAACAGGAATCCTTTAAAATGTTCTTATAAAGAGGAAATAATACATGTTTTAAGTCCATAGACTGTCACATCAATTATGGTCATGTGTCGAGGTGGCATTGATCCATGCTCGCTGTGTGTGTGTGTGTGTGTGTGTGTGTGTGTGTGTGTGTGTGTGTGTGTGTGTGTGGGTGTGTGTGTGAGAGAGAGAGGGAGTGTGTATGTGTGTGGAGATAGGTGTGTGTGTGTGTGTGTGTGTGTGTGTGTGTGTGTGTGTGTGTGTGTGTGTGTGTGTTTGTTTGTTTGTTTGTTTACACCACTCAGCTCTGACCCACTATCATGTCACTGACCCAAATCCTGCATCCTGGCTAATGTGTACATAACATTAAAGCCTGCATGGTTAATGTGAAATGACAGATCATTTCGTAAACAATCCAAGGGTTGTTAAAATCTTGCTGTCTCCATTTCACAACATTGCGTAAGTGGAAGGGATGCTGCTGCTAAAAAGGCCAATGTTTATCCACCTAATTTGGATAATAATGACAAACATAGACATTTAAAGTAAGAATATAACGATGCTACAGTAAAATAAACTGCAATATGTTTATTTATGCTTTCGTTTCACTGTATAACGAGATAAGGCAGCTGCATATTAGCATGGTGTCAACTACACTAGCTACAAATGAGCCTCACTGTGCTGCAGGTCTAGATATTACACGTAGTTCAGCTGTAAACAAACACAGTGTCCAGACAATAAAAGGGCTTTAAAGACAACACTCAGCTCGCTTTTAGTGCAGGCTTACAGGCTTAGCATGCTAGAAATAGCAAATTAACAAGAAGTTAAAAACACACCAACCTTAGCTTCCTCTCATTAACAGTCAAATGGAGCCGGTGAAGTGTCCCCGCTGTTCATACGGTGAGAGTTGATGAATAAACAGCTGTTTTTATCATAATGTGTGGTCGGTAGCTTCAGATTTTCACATCATATTTCTCTCCTACGTGAAACCGGAAGAGTCGCTGTCTCTCGATTCCTATTGGCTGTTTGCGGGGCAGGTGTTTGTGGCGTTAACGTCCAGCAGGGGGCGCTACTGCCTCATACACTGAATTGACTAATGTGTATATCAAGTAAATACTGTACTTTGACTTGAGTATTAATGATTGTAATAATTAAAAGTACTTAATACTTGTTTTTACTCTAACCCTTTCATCTGGTAACGTGAATTGTACATACAAAGTCACGATCAGACACTAGCAGGAACAGGGTAATTCTTGTACTGCTGCTTATTTTAGAGAAATAATAAATCACACCGAATACACTTACGTCAAACCAATAATAATGGCCTTGTTATTATCTTCTTCTGGGGAAAAGGGCTGGTTAAAAGGTTTATGATTAAAGAATACTGAATTCAACATTTGAACTAAACAAAGTATTTAGTAAAGTATTGACGATTAGGTTGATTCCCTGCAGAACAAATGAGACAGGATCGATCCCATTAAACTCAATGGAAAAATAAACCCATTAGCCTCCTCTCTAACGGTCTGTGCTTCAGGTCCAAATTACGATAAAAATAAAGATTTATTTTGGTGTCAAGTATGAGTGCAGTAAGTGCTCTGTAAGTGTTCTTGTTAAGAATGTGCACCGTCGGATGCAGCTTGTTAAAAGTGACATGTGGAGAAAAGCTCAAATTTAGCAGCCTAACAACAACAACAACAACAACAACAACATAAAACAGTCACCTGACTGATGACCCAATCCTTTTCAACTATGATTTGCATTTCTGTTTCGGTTAGACTTGTTTTTCTTATTTTTTTAGGAGTGTGCAAGTTCTCTTTGGATCCTTACTTTTTGTAATGTAACATCACTCTAAAACAGGGGTGTCAAACTCAATTGAATCGCGGGCCACATCAGCATTATGGCTGCACTCAAAGGGCCGGTTGTAACTTTAAGACTATACTGAGACTGCCAAGGCACACNACAATGCTTTGCGCACGGACCAATTTCCAAATCTTTGGCGGAAATCGCACCTAACAGGTGTGCAGGTGTGCGTCATATGCGAGGCCCCGCCTTAAATGGAGTGCGATTTCCGCCAAAGATTTGGAAATTGGTCCGTGCGCAAAGCATTGTGGGGATTTTAAGACCGCGGAGTCTACACATGTGCAGCCTCGAAATTTCTCGCTACGAAGTACGCCGGCCTCGGTAGAATTCCAAGTATGCTGGAGATTGGAACAGTACTTCGGCGGCACTCGATGACGTAGTATGCTTGAAATAGTGGGTCTGGAGCATCCTTCCTCGACATTGAGAAACACCCCCGAAACCCAACAGGAAGTCAGCCATTTTGAATTGTGTGTGTTATTTTTTTATGTATAACTAAACACAAACTCCTTCAACAGTTTTAATTTAGATAGACTTCACATTTTGTCACTTTTACTAAGTGATGAAGACTTTAATGCATCAACAATTATAATATAATAATGTTAAATATACTGTGTGGTACTTAAACGTGCCATTTTGCATTTTACTTTTGGTTCTAATTGGTTCTATATTTTAATGCTAATACTTTGGTACTTTTGCTCATAATTTTGAATGCAGGACTTTTACTTATAACTGGGTATTTTTACACTGTAGTTTTCCTACTTTATTTGGGTACTTCTTGCACCCCTGGTCAATCTCTATCTCCTCCAGTCAGTCTAGTAACAGTATGGTTAATATTCTAGTGCTCTTTCCATTCCTTCCTATAATGCTTATTTAGTAGATGAGGAGAAGTACTGACCCTGAGATGAAGAGGCGTCTCTCTTGGCTCGAGGTTTCAGATCTAGTTGATTATTTTCCGGCGCGAGGCGTTCGAGGTGCTGGAAGATGTTCTCCTCGGGGTGAGACAGGGTCCTCAGAAGATCCTCACACTCTCTAGATGTCAACATCTCCACTAACCTCTGCAGCTGATGGACACCGATGTCCTCCGCCACTGATAACACATTACAAACAAGTGATATAATAACTCTAGGATCAGTTGAGCCCACAGGACAGAGGCTTGTGTGAACTGTCACAAGAAGGCATGACCATCAGTAAACTGTGAAATGCAGTTAATGGAGCTGACACTTCACAACGCTCCGCAGCATGCTTTCAATTAGCAAGTGTGTGGCGTGAAGCTGTCATGTTCATCTGCTCAGAATAGAAACTGAAATATCACAAACAGAGGAATCAGCGTTTCTGTGTGCTGATGCAACAGGACAGGCTCGGGAAGTAATGGATTACATGCAACGGGTAATCATAGAAAAAAGATAACCCCTTATACGACCAGGATTACAGTGTCAGTACAAACCTAAAAATATCATAATAGTGTTTGTTGTAAATGTTCTCTCTTCTCTGGAAACTGTACTGTTCTGTAGGTTAATACTTTAATCTATACCTGGATCTGCTTTGTGGGGTCTTATTTATTTTTAACATGTGGCCCAAATTCTCTTCTTTTCAAAATTCTGACTTATTTTTGAAATCTCACTTTTTTCAAATTCCTGACTTTTTCATTATTTTAACATATTTTTCAAAATTCTCAATGTTTTCTTTACAAAGATCTCACTTTTTGGAAATAATTCGGATTCACATTTTTTTTTTGTGTGGGAAATTTTTACCAAATTTCGATTCTCTTCATCGATTCAAATTTCCGACTATTTTTTGTAATATCTAATTTCCCTCCCCCAAAAAATGTCATATCTTTCCCCAAAAATCTCACTTTTTTCTTATTCCTGACTTTTCACATAATTCTCACTTTTGTTTTGCAAAAATCTCACATTTTGGAAAAAGTCTGACTTTTAAAATATTCATTCTTTTCTTTTCAAACTCCCATTTTTTTAAATTTTATTCTCACTTTTCCCCCCAAAATCTCCCTTATTTCAAATTCCTGACATACTACATAATTATTTTGCAAAATTCTCAGTTTGTTTTTCTAATGCTGCGTTCATACCGGACGCGATGCAATGTTTGGGGGCGGCGCGATTACATGTAAAGTCAAAGCAGAGACGCGGACAGACGCAAATTCTCTCCGATGGCGCGCATGAAGCGGTTGATGTGAATGCCGCTGCGCGATTGAAGAGGTTCGCGACTACCGCTCGAGTTCAATTTTTTTAACTCCAGCGTCAAATTCGCATGACGCAATCTCGCGGTAACCAATCAGCGGTGAGGATCTCCGCCTGCCGCCACTCAGGTTGAAACAGAAAACCAAAACATCAGCCGTTAGCTGTTAGCACTCAGAGCTCCTCATATCCGTTCAGAAACTATAGACTAAAGTTAAACAAGTACAAACCACAGACTGTCTGTGTCATGGAGAATACAGTCACTGGTTTATTTCTGTCTGTAGGCCGTTGTTGTGAGTGTGGACGGTCGGAGCATATACTGCGTTAGCTTAGCTGATCAGGCTAACACAAACACGCATTTTAAATGGTGTTCGCCTGCCGTCTGTCTGCAGACTTGTTAAAGCATTAATTCATGGTTTTTACTGACCGGCATCATTTTGAAACATGTATTACAATTAAATCACGGTAAAATATGTTCATTTCGTTGTAGTTGTAGCCCCCGCCAGCACGTCTTGTTTGAATGATGCGAGTAAACACAGCTGACAGCCGCGGTGAAAGTGGAGCGTTTAGAGCAGGGGTCTCCAACCTTTGTTCATCTGAGAGCTACTTTGAAAGAATGAAAGTGGCCAAGAGCTACTTGCATCACATCGCTTACATGTATTCACATAGCCCTCATCAGTTGAATTAAGCTATACTTTTGTACACGTGTGAAATTGCAATACCTAAAGCTTATCAAAAATGTTAACTTCACATCAAGGTCAACGAAAATGTCTCACATATTATTATGGCCCACATATTAAGAACATCACTGACAATTCACATAAATGTCCTTAATCACCACCTTAGAAGCATTTCACTCTCTTTCACAGTTAGTGAGATGAATGGCGCTGCATGGAGTCCATCATGGAGGTGTATGCTGGAGTGGACCCACTTAGGTTCACTCTAATAGTCATTTAAATGTTCATCACTCAGCCTGGCTCTGTATTTAGATTGCATGACATTCATGTCAGAAAAAGCGGCTTCACAAAGGTTTGTAGAACAGAAGCAAATAAAGCAGACATGTTCAGTGCTGCCTGGTGGATGTTCTTATATTTTTCTGGGTCTACAAGGCTCCAGAAATGTTGTGAGTTTTGCTGAGACTTAAGCTGAACATTATTTTGGAGATTTATAACCTCTATCTCCATCTCCACAGGATTGACTGAACAGTTCAGCCATCTTTTTCTTCTTATTTTTCTTCGTCTTGACATTAAATTATAAACCATAATAAATNGTGTGCCTTGGCAGTCTCAGGTAAATCTGATTTTGTCAGAAATCGGGAGAAATGCGGGAGAAATATGACCCCGGGAGGAAACCGGGAGAGGGCAATGAAATCGGGAGTCTCCCGCGAAAATCGGGAGGGTTGGTAAGTATGATGATGCTCGCAATACGGCGGTCTTTGTTATGATCGACTCGGTTTTTGGAGACAGCCTCAAGTGGCCATTTGCGGAATTGCAGTGTTGTAGCACTTCTGCGTTAGCTCTGTACTTACAATACATCTTGTTTTAAAAATGTTAAGTGATTAGTTTATTAAGGGAAAGTGCACATTACCAAACATTTCTGCACATGTGCCAGGGTTAGGCAAAAGTGTTTATCTGCATTCTCTGGACAGATGTTGTAATGTCACCCTAACAACAAATTACATTTAAGATAACAAGTTTATCTAATCATTAGAAACATGCAATATAGAGGCTTACAATGTACTGCTGGCATGGGAAGCTCTCTGTTGCTCTCCTTGTAAACACTCCTTTAATTTCACATTGTATCAGCATCCCCCCGACAATTACTGCAGTGTCATGTTGTGGTGAGTGTCTCCTCTACGATTCAACAGAATACAACTGGAGTCATTGTCCCCTGTTATTTCATGAACAACGCAGCCATTATTCTGCGGGTGAACAAATCATCTGATAGCTCCTCCTTTGAGGGACTTGACCGAGCCACGCGCAAGGCGATANATCTTCCTCACCCTCTCAGACTTTCAGTTGCACGTGCTACTAAAGAGACGTGCTACCATGGAGACCAAACAATGGTGTAGCTTTATTAAAGTCTGAGTGCCACTCAGACTTTAATAAAGCTACACCATTGTTTGGTCTCCATGGTAGCACGTCTCTTTAGTAGCACGTGCAACTGAAAGTCTGAGAGGGTGAGGAAGATGTATCACAGAAAACAGAACAAGAATCGACAACTGCTCACTCCTTTCCTGTAAAATACAGGTCCAGCCCACACATATGCTCCATCAAGGACGGTGCATCAGGCCGCGAGGCAGTGCACTTAGAACTACAATAAGCATGTTAATGTTAATCTAATACAGCTCCGGCGATCCAC
>NW_011369947.1:25963745-25969607 GCF_000735185.1 Notothenia coriiceps | reverse complement strand
CGCCGGCACTTGATTTATGCAGGTGGCCGCAGTGGGACTGTCGAGTCGCATCATTCGCACGGCTAGGTTGCGGCAACATGATTGCCAGGTCCACAAAAGGCGCTCCCGTTCGACCTTCTGCCTTGAGTTGCAGATGCTCCACGGATCCTCACGTTTCTCTCAGTCTCCACACACACACACACGCGCACGCACGCACCCACTCCACTTTGTTTTTGTATTGTTGGAGAGGGTTCCAGGTGAATTGGGCGATATTTGTATGTTGGAAGGTTGTGTGTTTAATATCATGGAATATTCTTGTTCATGTTCAATTGTAATACAACATTGCATAGCATTTTGTCGACTCCTATGTTGATAAGAGTATTTCACAAAACTGAATTATCCTCTGGTCATTTGACCAGGGTCCCAAACCTTTTTTGGTGAGGGCTACTTTAAAAATAAACAGTGTGGGGGGCTACTTTTATCCTCTTTTTTTTGTTTTTGCAGTGTAATATTTAGATTTAACGTTATATGCTCTTTAACCTTGTTGCTGTTTGGGTCTGTGGGACCCGTTTTCAGTGTTTACTAAAAGACTGTTTGCATCTATTATTTAACCTGCATTTATTGTTGGAGGTGGACGGGCTCGCTCCTCTAGGGGGTCGGGCGGCGTGCTCCCCGGGGAAGATGTTTTGTTTTTAATGTTGATTGAAATGCTGGTGTATCCATATTCTGGTTGTGAATCTGTGGATTCAGCTTTCAACCTTCTTGACAAAGGGGCTGTATATTTCATTCCAATCATGCTTTAGAATATGATCAAAGTCAAACCAATAACAAATCTTTACTGGTTATTCTTTTCTTATGTTACCTAGTTAGCCTTCTTTCTTTCTTTTATGTATTATCTATCACTCTTTGTTAAATGTTTTTTTTTATTTTTCTGTCCTTTAGTACACATTGGAATGTTTCTTAATTTTACTTCTTAAATAGTAAAGGTGTGCTCTCCCAGCTCCTCGCTCGCCTCTCTCTCCCTCCCTCCCTAGCTCCGCTTATTCTCCTCTGTCTCGCTTGCTCAACGAGGCTGTGTGCTCCTCCGTGGGCGATGACGCCTGCTGCTTAAAAAATAAATTAATTACATTCATTTGTAAATTTTGGGGTCAACGGGGATTTCGAATAAACGTTTTGCGGGCGGATGTCTCTGCTCCGTGGAAATACCTCGTGGTGTGTTGTTCGTGCATATCGTTTTATTTTTATTTTCTAAACAACACTGTGCAATAAAATATATATGCAAGTTGCCACACAGAGGTAAATCTCTGCCCTCATGTGCTGTGTAGGCTGGCACGACTAGGCTGTTCAATGGGGCTGATGTGTAATGTAGTTTCTGCCGAAAGGAAAATCAGCAGTGAGTGCCACATTGCTTTTTTTCCGACTGCAACTCTGGGACCGGCAAATCAAGCAAGAACGTGATTGGTCGATATTCATTGTGGGGGGTGGCGGGAGGAGGGGTGTTAGATAGATATAGAGTTATATTAAGTAGATATAGTTCGCTATGATTTAGGTTCCGTTTAAGCATAGGGTAGGTTCTTTTAATTACATTTCCTTTTTTGTTTTGTGTATTTTATACTTTTTGGACTTGCTTGGCGAGCTATTTTTAGAACATGCCGCGGGCGACTCACGTTGCCCCTGCGGACGACTAAGTGCCCGCGGGCACCGTGTTGGCTACCCCTGATTTAGACACTAGATGGCTCAAGGGGGAGTCGCCAGCGTAGCTCACCGGCGGCCATCTTGCCACAGTCAACAACTACTGCAACAGCTGTTGTAAGGTGGGTGATCTGCACAAAAATACTCTTAACTCGCTGAAATCTTGACTGATTTACAAACGGTTTGGTTTATTATAAACATTATTAGCATGGCTATGATACAGGAGACAACAAGACATGTTGAAAAAAAAAAAACTGTAAGTATGCAGTATCATAACTACATCTTTGATGTTTATAACAAACCAAACCGTTTGAAAATTAGTTGAACATTTAGCAATCTTATTTCAATAGTGCACCATAGACATAATGTTATGAATGAGCGAGATGGCTGTGGCAAGATCGCCGCCATGTGGCAACGTCGGTCTCCATTGGCCAGCAGCGCTGTTGTGCACCGACAGAAATGCTAGAGAGATTCATTTTTCATGTTGTTTTATGTTTGTTTTGTCACTCTCCATTTATCTCTCATTCCAGGCTTCCTTAGTGTCCACCCCTTGTGTCTCTTGTGCTCATCATCACCAGCCCCGCCCCTGATTGTTTTCACCTGTGTCTTGTTGTCATGTGTTTAAATTCCCCTGTCTCCCAGTGTTCAGTGTCAGTTCGTCTTGTATTTTGCCATGGTCAGGTCTATGCTCTTTTGTGCTCAAGAAAAGTTTTGTTCCTCACCACGTGAGCGATTTTAATTTTGTTCTCAATTTTTTGTCATCTCAATCTGAGATTAGTTAGTGAACATTTTTTGTTCATCGTTATTTGGAAAAAGTATCTTACCCAGTGGCGGCCGGCCCATAGGGGCGATAGGGGCGCCGCCCCCCCCCTCTTCCCACATGTTTGATTGTCATTAAAAAAAATATATATTTAAAAAATATATATATATATATATTATTTTTTTAATTGAACAGGTTAAATATTATATAGTTGGTATCAGTAAAATGTTTTATCTACAATAAATCCGATTAAAAATTGTGTTTACGATGTCTAAGTTACTGATAAGTCACATGTTTAACAAGTTACCGGCATTGTTTCAGGCTCGTCATAAATGGGTGTTGGGGGCTCTCCTGATAAGTTTGTGTTTGTTTATTCTTGATGACATTTTGATTTTTTCTCCTGACAACATAAACCCACCAGCAGCATGTCCGTCAAGTCCTCGACCGGCCTGCTACAGAACCAACTTTATGTCAAAGGCAGGAGAAGTGGCGAGACTTCCATGTCCAAACCACATCGTGTTCTAAGGTTTCATCATTGCCCTCGCGGTCAAATAAAGATGGACCTGCCAAGGTCAGTGCCGGTGGCGAGTGGCCAGTTCCTGTTAACAGGAAAAAACTACAGCAGTCTGGTTTGCAGTTTTCGTAGAGAAGACGTTTTCAGGATTCGTTCTATTGCTCCCTGGGGTTTGCTACTTTTTTGTGCTCATAGACGTTTTCATCGGGAATCCAATTCTGCCAGTTTTTTCTGGTTAGGGTTGTTTCACCTGTGCTGCATCCTCTTACCATGATCCTGCGTTTCTTCATTTCCTGGTAGATGTGGATCTTAAATCTCGGTTTGGGCGCATTTTCTATTCTGGCTGGCTAGAAAGGATTGTGTTCGCCTCTTGCGCGTTCCCTCCTCACCATCCAGATCCACGTTCGACAGTCTGTGGTAGGAGGCGATGCGTGTACTACTGTCAGTGTTATACTCGCGGCTCGGAGGATGTGTAGATTATATGTCTTCGTGGCTCTGTTGGTATCCGGCTCGTTCCTTGTGTGGGCTGTCCCCAGGGAAAACTGAATGAACATATGGCTACTGTTTGCGTCGTGAGTTGGCCCTGATAGTCTGTGTAGGTGTTTTCCTGTAGTGGCTGGCAGCAGACTGTGATTGTACTGGTGCAAATTATCCCGTCTGTTTACCTACTGCTGCGCATGAGACTCAGCTCTTAGAGTGAGGAGAGTGTGTCGATTTGTGATATTTGTAGCGGGTAATTTAAGCTGGCTCTTGGCCAAGCCGGATGCCTTATCCCGTCTGTTTGACCCTGAGCCGCTCCAAGAACTAGACACGCTTTCTAGCCATCTGATATGTGTAGGGGCTAACTAGGGCAGCTGGATCTAGAGGTGCAGCGAGCTGATGTGTTGACACGCACTTTTTTTTCGCGTTGTTTTGTTTTATTCTCTGTTATTTAGACCTGCTCTCTCTCTGACCATTCTCTCGCTGTGCCGTTTGGCTCTTTTTGCGCTCGTTCTGTTTTTGCCTGAGGTCTCGCTCTCTCCCTGTCCTCTGTTCTTAGAGATACCTGACTATCTCGCGTTGCGCGCTTTTGTGAACCGCCGTTGTAGGAGCCGTCTCTCGGTGTCTTTGGCTCTGGATTTGTATAATGGAACCTTGGGGTGTCTCCTGCTGGCTGCGCGGACTTGGGCCTGTGCTGGGCCTTAGGAGTGATGTTTGTGCGGTTGTGCTATTTACAATTAGAGCTGTTTTTTGAGTTCGCGTCGCTGGGTGCCTTGCGCTCCAAGATCTTCCTGGGCCTACACGTCCTGCTCCATTGTTTATCCTCTTGGCGGTTGATAAGGAGCATGTGTTTTGCTTCTATTGGGGCGCTTCATTTCTGTGTCGTCAGACGGCTGATTGTTTGCTTGTTTGTTGTGAGTGTCCCTTGTGTTTTGTGTGTGGGTGCGGGGGTGAGTGCGTGGAGGGAGTTATGGTTATTTTTATATACTTTTGTTATAAGAGGTGCTCTGATGTTTATAAAAAAAATATGTTGTGAAATGTCATTATTTGTTTTTTGAAAGTTTGTATGTTTTCAGATAATGCTGATTTTACCGTCCTTTCTTCTGGGAGGTGTTCTCTTTTTTTTTGTTTCATTCTAGCTTTTGGTTCTTGTGCTGGTGGGTTGCGCAGCTGGCCTTTTTGCTGTGCTTGGTGCCGTGTTGTGGCCCTTGTTAACTTTGTCTTCAATGCTTGTCTCCGGGTGATGGGCGTGCCGTGGAGTATCGGCGGTGTTTGATTTCCCGTGTTGGGAGATGTGGTTCCTGATTCAGGTTTGTCTGTTTCTTCATTGTGTGTATCGTTGTTTACCGCGGGTTGGTGGTTGTGAGAGGAGGCGCACCGGGGACCGGGCATCGCTTCTTTTGCGGCTTCTCTTGGTACTAGCGAGCTGTGTGACGCTACTGAGTTTTTTCGATTTTGTAGTGGGTTTTTTGTCCTACTGAGTGTCTGTGCTGTGAGCTCAGTGTGCTAAGAGGTACTCTTCTCTCTCTCTCCGTGCCGTGTGTTTATCTTCGGTGTTGGTGCTCAACGTTTTTTGGTTCTCCCTTATGTATACTTTTTTCCGGGTCACTCTATTTTATGTATGTTCCTGGTTATTGGTGATAGTTTATAAGTGGAGAATTGGGATACGTTTAAAAACAGGTTATTCTGTATGAGCTAGTTCATGGGATTCTAAATGATCAATTTTATTATGTCGTTTTGGTTGTGTATTCCATTGTTAGTAAATTGTACTGTAGAGTTATGGTTTAAATCGTCTTTGTTCTTTCGTTGGTGTTGTGTGATGTCTTCCTATAGCATTCTCGTTGTGTCACTGTTGTGTGCTTAATGTGTGTCGTAAGTTGATGCTGGTGCTGTCATTGTATTATGTTAATTTTTTGGCACTTGTTCGCCGCTGGGAGCGGTTGCTGCCCCGGGCCGTGGACCGCTCTCCGCTTGCGCTCCTAAATGTGACAGGTTGTAGCCGCCTATCGTATAAATGCACTTTGACCGTGCTTACCCCTATATGCCTGTGGAGCTGTTATGCGGAGCCTTCCTTTAATTGCTCTGCCGTGGGGGGGGGTGCATTTTATGATTGCTGTGGGGGGTGTGTGTTGCTAGTAGAAATTCCACTGTAGTATGTGCGGGTCGACCGGTGTTATGATGATGGGAAACCGGCGATGATGTTGATGCTCCGTCTAGTGTATACGTCTATTGTGTGCCAGTACACCAATGCCCAGTGAAGTTTTTCTGTTCTGGCGCCCGCCAGTGGCGGGACTTTGTTTGTTTGTGTTTGGTTCGTTGTGTGCTCTGTGACTTTTTTTTTGTGCCCAAATGTGGGGGTTGGGTGGCGTGGCAAGTATAAAGTGTGAGATGTGCTCCTGGGTTTAGGCTGCATGATGGAAGCCTGATGTTTCGTCTC
>NW_011369947.1:25955091-25963700 GCF_000735185.1 Notothenia coriiceps | reverse complement strand
ACTCTTTCGCATTGAACTATTATTCAAAACAATGTATATCGGTGTGTGTGTGTGTGTGTGGTGTGTGTGTGTTGTGTGGTGTTGGTGTGTGTGTGTGTGTGTGGTGTGTGTGTGTTCTGGTGGGTGTGTGCTGGTGTGTGTGTGTGTGTGTGTGTGTGTGTGTGTGTGGTGGTGTGTGTGGTGTGTGTGTTGTGTGTGTGTGTGTGCTGTGTGTGTGTGTGTGTGTGTGTGTGTGTGTGTGCTGTGTGTGTGTAGGCTTGAGGAGTTTTTCCCAGGGCAGCCGGGCTGCCGTTTGTGGCTGCAAAGCGTTCGTGACGGGACCCCTCTTCAGAATCATCAGCATCAACATCCACCATGTGCGGTTCGGAGAGAGAACGAGGAACAACGTTGTCATAAAGTAAGGAGCAACTTCAGATGTATCCAGAACTATTTGTTCACTTGACAAACGCCTTGTCCATGATACATTAACATTTTAGTAGTCAATTAAGTGCTTAGGATGAAACGGACACTAAAAGAAGAATGTTAACAGTAATCTCATGGGATGCCTAAAACTTGCCTTTTTGTTACTGTTGGGTTATTATTCCGAGAACAGGAGCAAGTTCCTTCAGAGCCGTGCTTCAGTTTCCATGTCCTCCTACTTACGAGGTACTACAGATGCTTACATGCTGATATAATATCTCTTAATTTTTCTTCTTGAAATAATGTGCTTTTAAAATGTATTGTGCCGCCTCTCTGATTTCAGCTGAAAGACTTCCTCTCGTACCTCCGAGCCGTCAACATCTACCCCAGTGTCATCCCTCGTTGGTCGCACACTCACTGAGGTCACACAGATGTGAGTTGAATCTTGATACAACACGGCCGTACCTCCAAAACTTTTTTACATCACGTGTTGTAAGAGTCTGAGTTGTTTTGCATTTTGCCCATACACTTGTTGACACTTTGCTATTTTAACAGGCTGATGCTTGATGTGCAGCGAACCAGTCGGATCAAGCAGCCCGACAGTTACAAAACTCTGGGACGCGGGCGCCCTCAAACGCTGGCATGGTGAAGCGACCTACATATGGCTGGAGACACACTTTCACTATACATTATATTAACCCACAAACAGGTGCCTGGCTGCAAATGCGTGACATCTTAACAGTTTCCTTAGCCTCAATTTGCTTGGTACAGTACGGTGGAAATTTGATATATAAATGTTGTTTTTCTTGGAACTAGCTGAGACGTCTTGGGGACTATTTCATTCTATTACATCTGAAATATAAGATAATACATTCTGCTTATCAAGCTTCATTTGGAGCTTCTCTTTCAAAAACAAACCACAAAGAGAAGTAGGGAGCATTCTTACAGCTGGATATTTAGGAGATACCAGACCTCTCTGAGATGTTTTCCCCAACAGAGCCGCCGACCCCGGGCCCTTTTCCTCTTTGACGCCCCTGAAGCCCCAATAAACTTCTTCCTTGGTACACGCCGCCCATGATGAATGCATGTCTGATCTCCTGTGTGTGCATGTGTTTCGGGCCTGTGTGTGTGAGAAAAATAACAATGGAGTTAAAGTGAATGTGCATCTTCTAATGAAGTTCTTTTATTTCGTACAGCAAATGTATTCGAAAGATATAATAGTTACGCAAGGATGACTTGCAGCAGATAATGTGGGCAAATACAAATACGCTTGGGACGCCTATACAACGTTTTGTCATTTAACAAACCTAAAGGTCCCATGTCATGCTTTCTGGTTCTTTACCCGCTCCCCTTGTGTGTTATGTGCTTTTTTGCATGTAACGGTCTGCAGAGTCACACAACCTCAAAGTGCACCCTGTTAGGGATTTAAAACTCTAACTCAGAAAGACCTGCTCTCTGCTGCAGAACTGCCCGTTTGCGAGATTTCTCTTTTTCCATTGGTTTACTTCTTGGTATATGATCGTATTTCGGGTATTAGTGAGGTACGTCCGCGGAAGCCGTTACGTTTGAGAACCAATTCCGCCGGACTTCCACACACACACACTCGGCGGACGTTGCGGGAGGCTGCTGCTGCGAGGGGAGCGCGCGACACTGTGAGTTGGCTCACTGGTGTGGGGTCGGCCGAGACACTTGCGGAACTCAGCCTGGGCACACACACAAACTCCCAGCCAGGCTGCGTGTGTGTGTGTTTCTGCGCTGGGTTTCGCTGGTGTCTCGTTGTAACACATAAACACACAGCAGCGCACACTGGGCTCACAGGGGGGGGGGGGGCAGGAGCTCCAACAAGCCGTTTAGGACAGACTGAATACACATACTATACAGAGATGCTGTATGAGAAACCAATGTGTGTTTGGACAATTGCACAATATAAATGTATTTTAGTAGACCTCAACAATGGAATTATGATCAGTAGAAATGGCCATGACATGGGACCTTTAAAGTATTGAGTGTCTGTTCTCTTCTGTTTAGATTCAGACAGCGATGAGAAGCTGTTTGACGGGCTGGATCTGGCACCAGTGAGGAAGAAGATGGCGCTCAACCAAGAAATAAAAAATGGTGCGTAGTTATTTTAACCCCTTACTCTTTGAGGGGATTATATTTGTTGCATGTATACATGTGTTGTATGATGGTGTATTCATTTCATCGAAGCCTACAATGGCTCTAATCCTTTTTTTAAATGATTTATTATGAACAAACATTTATTGCTCATCTGTAATCCTTAGTGAAAGCTCTTCAGGAAGCAGAGCCCCCTGTGTCTGCAGAGGACTGTTTTCCTCTGACAGTCACAGACACGCAGTCTGTTTCACGCAACTACGCAGACTGCACTGAGTCCAATGGTGAAGAGGAGGATGAGGAAGAGGAAGAGGAGGATAACAAAGAAAAGGAGGACAACAATCTATGTCAGGGTGAGGTGGAAAAGACGATGGAGGAAGCTGAGAAAATTGAGGTTGCAGGCTCCTCACACCCTCCGAAATGGGAGGACTTCTTCACCACGGAGACGCTTCCTGACAGCCAGAACAGCCTCAGCAGCCAATTACAATCCTGCTGCTCTGTCCCCAGCCCCTCCCCTTCCAAAATGACGGGCTCACAGACCCCAGAACTGTTCAGTGAGGAGGAGGAAACCCCAGAGGACTTCAGTCTGACGCTCTGCGCCTCGCTGTCGAACCACTCCTCCCAGAACCAGGACTCGTATTTCCCCGACACGCTGATCCTCCGCCCTGAGCAACATGAAGACTACAGGATAAATACTCAGGAGAAGGAGAGCAAGGCGGAGCTCTCAGAGTCTCAGGCGTCGTCAGACTTCGATATTCCCTGCACGCCTGAGTCCAAAGCGCCTCATCCAGATGAACTGTCGCAGCTGTACAGGAAGCTGGCGTCAGGAGAGGAAGTGGTCATCAGAAAGGGTAGTCAGGGCTCCATGTGAAGGTTTTGGTGAGCCACATTCGCTCTACTCGTCCACTTACATGCTGCAGGATTACTGTTTCATAATGCCTTTCTATAATACCACACATGCCTTACATTCCTCTGCAGCTTCAGTGGAACCTCTAAATCTCACACACCTCAGTTTGCAAAGCAATGCACGAACCATTTATTCACCGAGGCACTTTAAGTTCACTTCCGCCCTACATTCATTATTGCACCTGTGACTTGTTCCTTTTTGTTGACAGATTGTGGTTCATTATTTAAAACATTCCTTCTTTATTATGAAGTAGATAACCTTGTGTATCAAAGCAGAACCTTTTTAGTTTCTTAAACCAAATAAAGTTTTACATTTCAACAGAAAAGCTTTCTTTCAACCATTACATTTATACTACAGGGCTCGACATTATAATTGGCCCGCTGGCCCGGAAGCACTATTTCGACACCCCGGGCCAGCATAACGTACTTTCCACTTGCCCGCTCGGGCCACAAAAAATATTGCTTTAAAAAAAAAGAATTGTCCTGTAGTATTGGTATTTTGACTTGCAATTTAGTTAAATTGTTTCGTTTATTAACGCTACAACATAGCGTTTTGTGAGTCGGTTGTCGTTGTAGGGTGAAAAGCAAACGGCTGTTTGCTGCGGAGCGGAGCGCGAGCAGGCTCCCGTGAGCGGGAGCGCGCTCCTTCACTACAGACTATCGCGCCACCTAACCATTCGCCATTAATCTTTTTAATACCAGCGGTAACCGGCCAAGCGCCGGGCAAAAAACAATCTTCAAATAAAAGAAAGTCACCGGAGGAGTTAAAGGAGAGTGACAGGGAGTATGAGAAGAAGAGGGAGAGAACGTTTCAGCCAGCTTGATCGATGGAGTTGGCTTCTCGTGCAGTGACGCGTCCTAAAACCCTTTTATAATCTATCGATTAGATTTATGATTTGAAAATTATAAAAGTAGGGTAGACATGTGGAGATTATCCGGCTGAACAAAACGTGCATTTATCAAACAGGTTTGTTTTCCACAGACCTTATTTCCAGCTATTTTCCAAAACCCTTTGGAGAAATCCCATTGCTTTTTGTCGAGGAAACCAGCAGCTTATACTTCCTGGTTTTAGGACGCGTCACTGGCTGCACCTCTCAATATGATGCCAATATAAACAAGGTCTTCTGTCGGCTCTATACATCAATGCCGACCTATGCTGACAAGTAAGTGAAGAGTAGAAAATATAAAAGGTATTGGCTTTAGGGAAATGTCCCAGCAGTTTAGGATAATGAAGGTACTAATCTAATCTAACATAGCCATTACATTTCTAACTCCTAATGACAGGAAGGCAGAAAGCGCATTATACAAATAATAATACTCATAATAATAGCTGACATTTTTGAACAATGACCACAATATCATTATTTTAATAAACCAAATATGAACAATTGAGGAAATGAGGAAGAACTGATGATTCAAATGTTGTAGTAAAAGTAGTAATGTAGTTAGTGCATAAATTACTATTGCAACAAATGTGTTCATTTTCTTCATTATAAGTCGATTTTTTTTTGGACGAATGCTCCGGGCCAGTGGTTACCTGTGGCATTTCACCCTTAATGTCTACCCCTTCCAAGGTTTACTCATAGATAGTTGCAGTTTTCTGGACCGTGTGTGTGCATGTATGTACTATACCTCTGGCATAGTTATGACCCAAATACTGTATGTTTGTTCACAGGTTGTTTTTTTTTGGAGTCTGTCTGTGTATGTGTATGTGTATGTGTATGTGGGTGTGCGGGATTAACCCAGTTGTTTCGACAGCGCAAGAATATACGACAGTGCCATTTGAAACATGCCCAATGTAATTCTTTTCAAGCTGTATGTGAAAAATGAAGGCATAAGTGGAGAAATACAGGGGTGAAAAAACTTTAATGCATGCAGTGCAGGCTGTACCTCTAGCGTAGCTCCCACCCAGAAGGAGTAGCATGTGTCTACAGGTTTGTTGGGGCGCCCGTGGAAGCCGCTCTGCTGCCTCATGATACACCAGCGCCGGATCCTGTCCAGCTCCCGCTGACTCAGCGCCTCCTCCAGCCGCCCCATCAGACACAGAGAGGCTATGGCGCAGTACGTCCAGCCACCTGGACACACAGAGTAAATACAGAAAATTCATTATAAACAAATCCAATTAAATAAACTGATTCTTTTGTATTACCATTGGAAAGCAGTTCCAGTGGTTCACACTGACACAATTGGATGACAGACATCTATATGATTACAGGGCTTTGCAGGAAGAACAGAGGGTGTGTCTGCGTGTGGGCTTTTTTTTTTACAGCCAAATGTTTGATAGCATGTAGCTACATTCATTTGTCACCTCTCTATGGATGTTATCACAACGTGGAGCTACCAGGGCTGTACAGAATAAATCAAAGCTTCATTTTTCAAATATTGAGATTCAAACTCTAAATCTAATTAAAAATACGTGACATGACTATTCATTCTATTTAATCCTGGCATTACTTCAAATATACATTAGGCTCAACTAATATTAATAATTTAAAATAGTTATTAATATTGTAGGGCATATCTGTTATTAAATTAATAATAAATAAAGGCTCTTTTTAAAAAGAGCCTTTGTTTAATTCAACATATCACCTTTTTTTGTCCTTTTATATGAAGCATCATTGATATGAAATGTACTTGTGTTTTTTAAAGTATAAAGAAGTCAGTATAGTAGTAGTAGCGAGGCAATTGGCTGTTATGGCTGCCTTTTTTTATATTTAAACATTTGAGTGGAATAAATATGTTGCATGCAGAGACCTACTGCACAGTGTGTATTGAATAATGACAGGCTGTTAAAAGGACAGCCACAAGCAGCAGCTATCCATCACTTTCTAAATCCTCTGTCAACTGCTTTTAACTCATCCCGTAACACCACCACCATCCCCGGCTGTTTATCTATGTCTGTGCTCGTGTGTGGAGAGACACAAAGAAAAAGGTGGGGGTGAAGTGTGTGGGTCAGGCGTCTAAATCTGCCGACGTGTCAGACTGGTCTCTAATCAAACATGTCTAGAACCCGACCTGCTGGAGGCAACGGAAGATCAGGAGACGAACATAAATCTGAATCAAACTGCTTTACAGGAAACCACAACAGATTATTCTAACAGCAGGTTTGGTGCACATATTCACACCGGAGCACCACTGTGTTCCCCTCACGGCTACAGTATGTTAATCATGGACATCAAGTACATTAAGTGAGAAAAGCACTCTTCAGAAATCAAGAGTGCATAGCCTAAAGATGAAGAAAGTACCGGAAAAATAGAGGAAGCAGTGAGATAAAAGCCAGCCACACACATACATAAGGAGAGGTGCATATATAACCTTGGCACGTAGTTTCTGTAATACCATGTTTCACGTATTGAACTACAGAGTGGCTCAAACACCATCGTCTACAAAACCAATGTCAGTGCACATTTAAAGCACAGTGTGCGAGGTCTTGGTGCTTAACAAACACAAACGTCAAGGGATGATGGGCAATGGGCACAAACTGTACACCTGCACTGATGTGTAATCCGTCCTCAGACAGAGTTTGCAGAAGAGGGATGAATCTTACTGAAGACTGTTTAATTTATTGCAGGAAGGGAAATTACCAATTTCTACTGGGATTTATTTCTCTATACTTCATTTATGTAAACCGTCACAGTGTTAACAGGAAGTCTTACCTGTCAAATATATGAGTTTAGATATGCTCCAAACCATTGCTTCGAAATGTGTGTAGGATCAAGGATTTTGTGAGAAAAATAATGTTTAATTTGAGTAAGGGGCTGGAGATTAATGAGACAATGTATCTACAGAGAAGGATTGTAATGGCTAATCCTTTAAACCAGTTACTCCCATAAGCCCATTTCACGCCCTCTACCACAAAACTGCAGAGGCACCCACAATGTTTTAACCTGATGTGAACCTGGATGATGTTCATAAATTTGACTTTTGGACTTACCACCCACCTGATGTGAAACGGCGTTCAGGCTGATATTGTTGTTATATGTAGTAACAAAGCATAAACCATTACAAGATGATCAATCTCACCATGTGACTCTCGCCCAGCTCCTTGGCCAAACCCATTATCGTATGACTGTGAAGAGGAAGAAGAGCCAGTTATTACAAGCAATACATCATCTGCACTGAAAGGTAAATGTGGGCGTGTAAAGGCATCAGTGTCAGAGGAGGCTGATCTGCATTTTGTATTTACTTGTAAATCAATTTAATGTATTCAGAGATATATTTGTATTTGTTCAATTTGTTTTGGCATATGAGGAACCAGATCCAAAAGATACAAATTATTTGCATTTGAGGAAGGTGTTTTACATTTGTTCCTTGTATTTCTTTTTATATAATAGACCCCATTAAAACCATACAAATAAGGTTACATACATAAAGGTCTGGGACATAACCAGCGGTCCCTACAAATAAAATACACAATGCACACAACAACAGGGAACAGTCAGTTGGGAAAACTAACAAGGTTGAGTCTGTCTGTGGTCATAACAATGGTGCCATCCAAACATAAATGTGGCTGGTGAAAATGTCTAGCGTTCCAGTGATTTCAACAGAAAACCAGATTTAGTCTCGTTTCTGTAGACTTACAGTCACCAACAACTAGCTTGTATTGCTAAAGACATTTTGGAATCCAACGACCAGTAAGTGGCCAGAAGATAAATATACCTTTCAGACATGAAGCAGTTATATAGTTAACTACTTAACTGGGCTTCTGTTTGTCTGTCTGTTTGTCTGTTTGTCTGTTTGTCTGTCTGTCTGTCTGTCTGTCTGTCTGTCTGTCTGTCTGTCTGTCTGTCTGTCTGTCTGTCTGTCTGTCTGTCTGTGTGTGAGAGAGAGAGAGGAATAGTCGTGACACACCCTTCGCACAATAGAGAAGCCATGTAATGAAACACTCTTGTGTTAAATGCCTTCAACTCACAATACGCCTTAGTGTAGAGGTGAATTGCACCATCCCTCTGCTCTGGGGACTTGAGTTGTACAAGAGACTATGATGGCAGACATGAAGTAAACACCTCACCTTGATTGAAAAACAAACACTGAGGCTAATGTAATGGTTATGTTACTGTTACACAGTCAGAACCCGACTTAATCTCACTATAGTGCAATATCGTAAAATTGGAACATTATTTTTCTTTTGGTAAGGTGGAAAAACCTCTGTATGGGCTTTAAGCGTATGATACACAGCTCAACCCCCCCCC
>NW_011369947.1:25949638-25955056 GCF_000735185.1 Notothenia coriiceps | reverse complement strand
TTGTGTGTGTGGTGTGTGTGTGTGTGATTATATCGTATGGTGTAGGGAAAAGAATGTTCGTTCAGCCAGGAAAACCAATTGGAATTGACGTTTCCGGGAGTAATTCCGCTTGGTGGGTACACTACAAACTGGAAAGTACTGGTTGTGACAGGTGCACACGAATAAGTTCAAAACGAAGGACACAGGTCTAGACCTGTCTTCCCCTCTCGTCATCCACCTCAACCTCCCTCTCGTCCCACCTCCACCTCCCTCTCTACCGTACATGGGTTTTCTTCACAGCATCAACGACACTCGAGGTCTCCCACCTTAACTAAAATCTTAACCAATAGAAACAGTCTCGGGTGTACCCATAAACCTAACGTAGTAGAGTAGAAGTAGAGGAGGAGAAGACGAGAGAGAAAACTAGGAAGTCAAGGAGAGGCGAAGTAAGGAGACGAGGGTGGGTACAGAGGTAACAGGAAGGGTGAGGAGAAGAAACGTTGACGGAAAGAAACGAAGGAATGGAAGAGAAGGAAAAGGACGGTTTGGGGAAACAAGTATGTGGTGTGTATGTGTGTGACCTATGTGTGAGAGGAGAGTCCAAACGTTGGTGAAAGGGATCCCTCAGTAGTCATCCTCGACTTTTATGTTGGAGAGGGACTGAACATGATGTCGTTAGGACTTGGGATTCTTTCTCTTTTTTACGTTGTCCTTTGTTCGGGGGGGGTTTATTTATTAGGTTTGAGGACAAACTGTCGGTTCGTAACCACACACACACACACACACACACCACACACACACACCACACAAACACACACACACACCACACACACACACCACACAACACACACAACACACACACACACACACAACACCACACCAATGTGTGTGTGTGTGTGTGTGTGTGTGTGTGTGTGTGTGTGTGTTAGCAAGATGGAGAAGACAATTGTTTTGTCAGTTCATCTTAAAGGCAATGTGACTAAATAAACACTTAAATCTGTGAATAAGCATGAAGCAGGGCAGTCATTTCCCATTTTCTAACGAAGGCAATGCACCTTGTGTGATTGTGTGTGTGTGTGTGTGTGTGTGTGTGTGTGTGTGTGTGTGTGTGTGTGTGTGTGTGTGTGTGTGTGTGTGTGTGTGTGTGTGTGTGTCTGCTGGCTCAGGCAGTGAGCATGCAGTGTGAAAATGGGCATTTCTTCCGACTGCTGGGCATGTTGCTGCCAGTCGGTGCCAGGAGACTGCTGGAGTGATGCCCTTGAACTCTGGGAAAAAAACAAAACAGCACAGATGGGCTGGATTCACTCCCAGTCACCCAAGGAAAAACTAGACTCAAAGAAGAAAGTCAGAAAGCCTCTAAATGTCCCTCAACATTCACTCCTACGATATGAGTGAACGCGGGGTTTTGTTTTTGCCTAAACGTAGGAACTTTCGCTTCTTGTTTCCCTTTTAGCGAACAAAGCACTGGGGAAGTGAAACAGAAAGAAGTAAGGCATAACTGAAACAGAAGTGGAGAGGATATGGAGAAAATAAAAACTAGAAATTGGTAAAAGAACAAAGCTTTACTTTAAGAAAGATGAGTAATTATGAACCTAGACCAATTCATTGCCAGGAGTTATGTGGGATATCTGCGGATCTTAGATGGTGCTTAGTTAAGCATGAGGACTGAAGGGGTAAACATCTGCAACTGTTTCTAAAACTCACTAAAATACTTACAGTTGATGTTTTGCAAAATACATGTTTTCATTTCTTGCAATGATTTAGCTGAGAAGATGTCAAAAGTGTCCAACGATTCCTTCAATTTACTGAGACTAAAAACACATTCACACAGCTCTACACAGTCAAGATTGATGTTTTCCATTCTCTGTAAATAATTTGTGCACAAAAAAAAAAAGTTTGCATTGACTTTCTTTCTCATAGTGTGGGCCTATATGTGGCTGTGTAGTGTGTATTGTCTTTCATACATTTAATACCTCCATGCGACACACACAGTCTCAGTCGAGCAGCTAACCATACAAAAAGGTATAGAAGCACTCATTATAGTAAATCAATGCGGGCGCGGTTTTATTCCCCTACTTATTAAGGTCATTAATCAGAGAGAAAAGGTGCTTGTTAGGAGTCAAATGTGTGTTAAGAAAAATCACAAGTGGCGTCTAGTTGCTGCAGCAGTCTGTAGGCATTCTGTTGATACTCGGTACGCTGCATGGAGCATGAAGTACAGAAAGATATTAAAGAGGGAGAGAAATTCACATTTGTAAATATATGCCACAATATTAAGACAACAGTGATAAAGTGAAATAACCTAAAACCAATCGGATTTATTAATAATATAATGGATCTATAAAAATGGACACTGTGTGAATCATCCCGTTGAATTCGTAATAAAATGTAAGTTAACTTTTATGTCATCAATCTAGATAACTAAAAAAAGGAAAATATAAACAGGAGAGATATTATTTATTATCGATACTGTCGTTCATTGTTTTATTCAAACTGCAAAGAGAAATGGCCGCAGCAGCAACTTATAAGCTGTCAGTAAACTGCAGCTGTGTTAGATATGAAGAGTTAAACAGGGAACTAACACTAAATTGAAGCACAATTCGAAAATATACTTTTATAACTGTAACATCCCACACTAAACAGATATTGTAATAAACCGAGATGGCAGTTAGAGGTCACACAGAAAGAAAATCGAGGATAATGTTTTAAAAAAAGTAAAGCTCTGCACCTCCTGCACGTCTATTAGCAAGTCATGCTGCCTGCCGCCTCTTTGCATGTCGTGCTTTTGTTCCTCACATTTTATTTGTTCATGTGGCTCTCTGTTCCCACCTTTCCATTATGAAAGCTGACCCACCTGTCAGTAAGAGGTGATTGTTTTTTTGTCACATCATCATCCTTATATTTTACAGTAAACACAAAGTAATGCAAAATTCCAGCTCAACAGACATGCTCCATGCTTTTACTGTTAAACTCATCGTTATGTTAGTCTTCAAGTTAATTAAAAAAGAAAAACTGCTACAAAATATAAATGTTTAGTGGCCAAATAAAATAAATGTAGCTTTTTTAATTTGATTTGTCCTTCAGCATGTGTATTTGACTGTACAGTCTGAGTCTTTTCACATTGGGTTTTGTGGTGTTTTGATCCCATCTGCATGATATGAAAATTAGGTTTACAAATGTCTGTACTAGAAATGTGCGTTTCTCATTTAATGAGTAGTGGAAGTGGATAGCAAGTCAAACAGACGCAATGTGTTATCTCTAGAAGATCTCGTGTGAGACATATTGATTAAGAGGCCATTGATTAGAAGGACTCATTGTTTTTTGTGCCAACTTTGTGTGTTTAGAAAAAACGATCCTGATAAAAAGACTTGCATGTGTTGCTTTCATAGTGGGTTTTACCTAAGCTATAATTATGAGCCGGCTGAGAGAAGTGATGTTTTATTCTGTTTAAATGTTAACAGTGCTAATTAAAAAACATATTTCTTTCAATCTTTATCACATGCTCTCCCTCCTATTTACAATTGTTTTTAATATTATCTAAATTTTTCTCAAACAACTGTGGTAGTATTTCTGTTCAAATGTATACTGCTGTTTTGAATCAATTTCCAGTTATTTCCAAAGTTGTAGCTCTCAGCATTAGAGCAGCATATGCTGTGTGGGCAGCAGCTCTGCCAAGTAAACACAGCTCCTATTAACTATTAAACACTGCACAGCAGGGGCCGCAAACACACACACGCACACACACACACACACACACGCAAAGATGCACAAATGCAAGTGCTACGGTAGAATGAGTCCCAGTGCAGAGTCAGTGGCCTCTTTTTTTCTTCCAGTTACAGTGAAATTGGATCTCTGTCTCTCTATCCTACGTGAGGAGGTCCTACACTTAAACAGCAGCCGCTCTGTGTCCCTCTTGGCCTCTAATGGACAAACAGATGAATGACTGAGTAAGCAGAGTGCGAGCCGTCCTGATTCAGCTCAACTACAGACATCTGAGACCTTTAAAACATGCTCATGTATAATGCATGAGGGTTAAGACACACTTTCTTTGAGCTGAATTAAAATCAAGTGTTCACTGAATCTTCTCAAAGGTCCTGGACCCTGAACTTTGACCCTGCATCTGTCAAGTCAACATCGATGTTATCAATTGAGCAAAAACAATAATGCCCCTCTGCCTCTCCCTGTTTTTGACCTGAACCGCTTTGTTAGCATGACAGTTTAGAGAACACAGAAAGGAAGAAGAGGAAATGAGACCCAGGATAGTTTTGTCCCTTTCCCTTTCATCATGTCATGACTTCTGTTTGCAAAGTGGCGCCACAAGAGGGCCCTGTCACATAGTCAGAGTCACCAATGTCCACAACAGGAATCTTTATAAACAGATGAGAAACACTGCAATGTAACATAAGGTTGACTCAGCATTAAGTGCATCTATTCTAATGCATTCATACAACTTGGGAAAGTGTCCAAGCTGAATTAGAGATTGGATTTTTGCTTTAAGGGTGGAACTTAAAAGTATTTTCGTTATGTGAGTCAATTATGCAAGTGCATTTAATTTCAATTCTACCCTCCACAGTTAGCTTCTCACTTTCCCCAGCAGAAAAAAACAGTAAGGTGGCTGCATGTCACTTTTAATGAGTTACTTATTTTTTGAGAGACTTTGCTTGAGCTCCTTAATCCTTCTGTTGCTTTACATTTCAGAGTGAAATAATATAGATTTATTTGAACAGCTGCTTTTTTTTGCAACATTGACCCATCACATTTTTTGTGACATTTTGGAGAGCTTCCCACCGACAGGTTGGGACTTTACTACACTACCTGTAATGTTATATATAATAAGTAATATATAATGTATCAGTCACAGGAATACTTTTTCAGTAGAACAAGTACGTTTACATCTGATACTTATATTACTGATATTCTTCTGTACTTATATTTAAATCAGAGTTTGAATGCGGCACATTAACTTGTTGTCGTATTTGTTCCTCTACCTAAGTAAAGGGTCTGAGTTCTTCTTCCACTAATGACTACAGTTTGTTATTGGTGATGGTTTAAAGGATTATGCCAAGGGACTTTTTTTTTTAACTTAAATCCTGGAGAAACAAGGTCAAACCGAACTTAATCTGGTAGTTTTATTCTCACTGTGACTCATATACCTCATTCAAACCAACGCAACTCCGGTTCAAACTCTGTGCTAGAGCTTTTCAGGTTCCGAAACGGTTCTTCGGTTTAGCTCCGGCTCTTTTCCACACTGCCCAGAGTCCGACTGGTGCTGCTTCATTGCGTCATCGTTTGCGTCATGACGTAACCGCGCGGAAACTGCTCATAGCTNGATGAAAGGAATTTTGATTCTAAATAGTGGGTTTAGCGATTGAGAAAAACTGTAAAGGCAATGTGACTAAATAAACACTTAAATCTGTGAATAAGCATGAAGCAGGGCAG
>NW_011369947.1:25945839-25949550 GCF_000735185.1 Notothenia coriiceps | reverse complement strand
CCAGCTTTTTGTTGTTGTTCAGGAGTCGATCCCGCCCCTGCCCCTGCCCCCGCCTCGACGTAAGCGTGACGTATGTGGTGCTTTTGCTTGGGCCGGACAATTTTTTGGTGCTCGAAAGGAACCGGATTCCGGAGCTAAGAGGCTCCGCTGCGGTGTGAAGAGGAAAACCCGGTGCTTTTCAAGCTCCAGCTCCGAACCGACCCTGAAACACTGTTGGTGTGAATGAGTTAATAGTCTTGTTCTGCATTGTGCTAACCCATGAAACATTTATACAGTATGATGCAGGTTTGGCTGAGTGTGTGCTCACTCTCAGAATGAAAAGTTTGCCTTGGTGTTTTCATTCTCCACCTCTCTGCTAACCACAGGAGCAGAGAGGTAATGACTGAATTACCCAGAAAGTATTTCACCCAGGAAGGAAACTCCCTGCTCTCCCGAAGAAAGTCAAAGTCCACTCCAGCAGCTGTGTGTTTGTATGTGTTTATAAGACATACAAAGGAAAGAGGGGGACTGAATCAATACACACACATTAGCTGACTCTCTCAAGTGGACCGCAGTTTCGTAGTGATACTGATGGCAGCAGTTTATTTTAATAAAAACAATCCCCCACCTAGTCCTTGCTCACAGCAGATTATTTAATATTTCCTGCCCACATAAAAGAGATCAGAGGACTGCTGAAACGCGAACTATAGATGAGAAGTAAGGATGACACATCCATGGATGACGCAAAAGGAAGGGGGAGGGACACACACACAACTCACACACCATTAACCTTACTTGGAGAAAGAAGTTAACGGATCGACATACACACCCACTCACAGTTTGAGGTGATGTCATGGCTTCCCGGAGCTGCCTTTTTGTTGAGTGTGTGTAAGATGTACTGTGATTGTTGGCCTGACACATACTCAGTACAGTACAAACGTATGATATCACACAGAGACTCAAAGGAAACACAAATGTACTCACACCACTCCCTTCCAATACACACTACTCTGTCATCCACTTCTCTGACCTGCCAATACTTTTTATGAAACAAATGAACTTCTGTCTTTCATTGTAATCCTGCACACTTAAAAAAGGGTAAAATAAAAACGCTTAATCTCACCTCAATGCATCGTGCTGTGTGACTTAAAATCTATGGCACATTTTCCATCAATGCTGTAATGGCAATTTGAACTGTTCCAATGTCCTATATCCTTTATCATTACTTCACAGGAGGGTTTAGAGTGATCCTGACGCAGACACAAACAGACACATTTCCGGTCTTTTGCTGCAGTTTAGGATTATGTTTATTGCTTTACGTACCAAGGTTTAAGTACACTGTGTCAATAGTTGTGGTATGAGAATCTGCCAGGGCTGTGCTGGGCTGGTAGAATTGGTATGCTCTGTCCTCGTCCTCTCCTGTCACCTATGACCCGTTGTATACACCCGGTGCAGCTAAACCCCGCCACCAAGTATTAAAAAACAATATTGCACTACACGTTGTTTCAGATCTTTTGCATTTATGATGTCTGGGATCTCAAACCCGACCTCATACTGCTCTTGCTCTCGGTCCATGGTCAATACCAGAGTCAATTTCATGAATTTTGATATCCTTTAAGTAAAGCCATTTTTCAAGATCTTCTTGGACAGGAATATTGTGCTTGTGATAGTTTAAGGAAATTGTCTTTGTCCAGACTCGATATTTCCAAACCTGAGATATGAAGACTAGACACAATTTTTTCTTGATTCATTGTCTTTAAGAGAATGTTAGTCCTTTGTCCTGTAAGGTTTAGCCTCCTCATTAAACTTTCTGTGCAAAAGGTAGAAGAACTTCCAGGGTCCAAAGAGGGATACGTTTGCAACACTTTGTCCCCCTTGTGGCTCTTTACTTGAACTGGAATGATGGAGAAAATGGGATGATCATCTCACATATTTGAGGTGAGACAACAGTATTACCTCCAGTTGGTTTCCCATTCTGTTCTGTGTGTTCTGCTTCCTTTCTTTTGCCCTTTTGTTCAATGTGGAGTATTTCATGATTTTTTTGTTGCACACATAACATGTAAAACGACTGTGGCAGTGTTTGCTTATGTGACCTATTTTTAGGCATCCAAAACAGGCTCCCTTTTCCTTCAAGAAGTCAAGCCTTTCTCTTTGTGTTTTCTTCAGGATGTGTGGACACTGCCCCAATGAGTGACCACTTCTACTGCAGAACAAACACAAATGTAGGGATTTGGTGGTTGATGCAGGTGTGGCGGCTCAATCCCCAGTTACGTTTGAGTCGCCGAGAGGCTAAACTTGGCTATAAACTGTGACGCGTTTTCGAAGAGAAAGTCCATAGTGGAGCAAGATAGTTTTTGGGATATTTAATAAACAAAATCATAACATAGCAACTATGGACATAACGGTCAACAGAAAAAATTACAGCACAAGCTCACCCTCTGTCATCCGCACTCGACATGAAACAAGTGACTTAAATAGACAAACCACACCTATGTGACAATTACCGGAAGTGCTCAACAAACAAATAAAAGTGACGTAAACAAATAATAATAATAATAATACAAATAATGAACTTGGGCTAAGTAGCAGAGGTGGGAGTAAGTCCTACATGTGCAAGTCATGAGCAAGTCTCAAGTCTTGACCTACAAGTATCAAGCAAGTCCCAAGTCACTGTGGTGAGAGTCAAGCAAGTCAAGTCAAGTCATTGCTCAGGTCAAGCAAGTCAAGTCAAGTCATACGAAATTCTGACGAATAAACCCAGTTTCCGCATTTCCGCATTAGTTAAAAGACAGTGGTTATGAAAATGGATTCAGCCATGTGCCATCCGACCTCTGCAGCTCATCCAGAATGCAGCGGCTCGTCGGGTGTTCAACCTTCCTAAATTCTCCCACACCACTCCGCTCCTCCGCTCCCTTCACTGGCTTCCGGTAACTGCTAGAATCCACTTCAAGACAATGGTACTTGCTTACCATCGCTCTCCTTTTCTCTACGGAGCAATTTATAATTATAGTGGAGCAAATAAAAGGGACACAATAATAGTCTTCAATTTGACATTTTGAAAAACTTTATTACATCAAGTAGATGAAAATCATTAGAAACAAATTTACAAATTAGTACAAACGAAAAACAAACATCTCTTCAACGTACTAAGGAACTAAATAACATCGTTAATTATACTTGAAAAAATAGACAAATACACTATGATGACTTGTTAAATTGGTTAATTCACTCAAAATTTAGTAGGATGAATCAAATATTCCTTTAAAATTACTTCTCCTTCGTTTAATTGTACTAAACTTTTACTATTAGATGCCACGACTACGACTAACCGCCAAGTATCACAATTGTCTTTACATTTAATTTATACACATTACCGTTACGGTATATCACTAAAAAGAATCGGACCTTAAGACCGGAAAAACTTTGCTGAAAAACTAACTCAGCGATCGATATAACAGACGGCAAGACGCCCAATTATACTTAGATTTATACTAACAGTAGCAGATTTAATCTAAAGTTTACTAATTGACACCATACTTACTCTAGGTATCAACACCTAATGTAATGTAATGTTAACCGTAAATCGACTACGAAAATAGGTTTCCGCTGAATGTTAATTTCACACGCAAGCTGTTTGTTCTATTGTTTGAACTTCTTTTGTCTTAGTCTTGTAGTCCTAAACGACCCCACTGTCAAAATTCGCGTACAGGCCCTACATCCTTACCGGTCTAG
>NW_011369947.1:25940912-25945794 GCF_000735185.1 Notothenia coriiceps | reverse complement strand
GGAAGAAAAGATTAAGAAGATCCGAACTCACAACAAAATTGTAATTCCGTGAACAGCGACGACGAGTGACTTTTTATTAGGTGAATCGTGAACAAAGTTTATGACCAGTTTGAATATTACTAGTGTGTGTATATCTTTAAGAGGAAATAACTTTTTGAGATCGGTTTTTGAGTTTTGTGTGACCGTGTTGTTAACCGTTGTAAAGAAAGTTCGAAAATGAATCATCGGTTAGTATACATCAGTTAAATTAAATCAAAGAAAACAGTCGTTTCAATGCTTTTGCTCATGACGAGTCTGACTAAAAGTAATTTGAAACCTCTTTCCCACTTCGTGCCCGGTTCATTCATCGGTTAATTTAAATCCCTCCTATTGTGTGTGTAAAAAAGGGGGGTGAAAGTTAATTGTAACGTTCTACAAAACCGGTACGGACTCCGACACAAGAGACTCACGACAAAGACCTAACATTACGTTAATAGAAACGGGTTAAGCTTATTACGTGATTTGTTTGATGATAAATTACAGTTTCCTTTTGAACACTCGGTCCCTTCCGATCACCCGGAACTTTTACGCGTTTATAATGCCGCAACACAGAAAAGGCTCATGGAGGTAACCCTTTAGTAACACTAGTGATGGTTAACAGAGTATGTCATTCACGTAGGTATGTCTGTCCTTACTAAGACAAATCCCTCCTCCTTTCTACACAGTTTTAGAGGGAAACAAAAATAATAGCGTCAGCTCAAAACACGGTAGGTAGGAGGCGGGAGGCGTCGGAAAGAGGGTTCGGTGCGGAGCACACACACCACATGTAATTCGACTAACTACTTGTGAAGTACATCCGACTACCCGAGACGTCCCCGGAGGTGTCCGTAGGCCGGTTGTCCGTCGCTTAAAGTTTATGTTGGGTCTTTTTATGAGACCCGTTACTGAGACGTCCGAAAAACTAATAAAACACGACACTCCCTGATAAAAAGACCTATACTTTTACGCAATAATAAACCGGTAAAACAATGTTTCATCGACTCCCATCTGAGGGTAAACACGATGTGCCAACATACAAAATTTGATAGATTATCTCACCTAATCGTTTGTTCTTCTTTATCAAATCTGCTGACCAATGAGATAAGGTAAATTAAGTCCAAAAAGCTTTCGATATCACAATATGACATTTATAGTCCTTGTCTTCCGTCCTTCGGTCGAACTAGGTCGATTTCACTGGACCGGTGTGACGGACGTCGCTTCGTTGCACTAGAATCTATCGACATATACACACAACCAAATAAAAATTAGATAGGTAGCTAGGTCTGTTTCAAAACTTAGTGGTAGAGTTACAGGACTCAATGTCCAATCCAAACCTTTTCTTATAATCGCAAGATGAGGTCTAGGGATTCAATTTTGGATTCCGACCACACACAAAGTCAACGTTGAAAATAGGGACTAACCCACACACACACACACGACAAACACCACAAGCCAATCACTCACACTCACACAAACACACACACACACAACACACACCACACACACACACACACACACACTACACACACACACACTCTCAAACCACACACCACACACACACACACACAAACACACAACACTACACACACACACACACACACACACACACACCGCGGACACACACACACACATACGTCGATCACACAAGCGACACTCACATCACTCTTCTGATTAACCTCGACAGGGACGGACCACTTCGACCTCACACACACTTGTACACGACATCTACGTCTACCCACCATGTACTACTGACACACCTCTATTATGTCTCCGTGGTAGTCAGCTCGGGCCTCTTCCCATTTTTCACTATCACTACATCCACACAGCAGTAATATCGAAAAGACGAGACACACAACAAACTGAAGTGTAAGACGAGACACACACTACAAATATACACGTGACGACAAAAAACCGACAGGAAACACCACAGCACGAAGACACCACAAGGCAGGCTCTCGAGGTCGAGGACGCTATACACGATCGAACATTCCACGTTCAGTATCACTCCATCCAGTTAAAGTCTTTGGTGAAAAGCAATATAAGTACCTTACGAGAATTGCAACGCTAACCGTTACTTATATAATTCTACCCGAAACTTATTGATGGTATGTTTCACAGGAGGAACTCTATGGCACACGCGACGAGCCGCGACTTCTCAGTTGTTCTGTATCCTGGTTAGTAGACTGCGCCGGGCCGAGCTGATCTGCATTGACCTATGACACCGACAGTCCGGAAGGTAGACACGTTGTGAATAGAGCATATACCAAAAACTCTGTCTGTTTTTACTATATTATTGGTAATATTCACTTAGGCTTGTGGGGAGGGTAACTTGAAGGGACAAAACAGTTAAGCTTTACATTGAAGTCGATAGATATGCCTTGGTAAGTTTTATTAGTCTATTTGGAATACATTTATATAGATAATTAATGAGTAGTAAATGATATATATAGAGAAATATAAAATTAATTCAGTATTTGTGGCATAGTGTTTTTATTTATTGCAGGTGTATTTGGTATGTATGAGATTTTTATAAGGAACAATTGGAATTGGAGTATACAAATCATAAAAAATTCTTCACTTTGAGAAATATTTAGATTGTTTTCTGATAGTTTACAGTAACTCCGGTTATTCTTGTTTATCTATATACCACGAGATAACTGGGATAGGTACATTTCCGACTGCGTGTACCATACGGAGCAGCCGACTGTCGGTCCAAGTACTGGAGTATGTCTACTTGGGTAGAGTTGATGCTACGGCGACTGTCAGTTAGCTGGGAGTCCCTGAGTAATCCTGTAGTTTGTGTGGGTAGTGAGTATAGTGACTCTCTCGACACTAGACACAATAGTACCTGGAGTACGAAATTGATTAACTCGATGAATGTTGAGTGTCCTTAACGGCAACGATATGCTCCTGCTCGAATTGCTCTTCGGTGATGGGTCTCTCAGGAGATCCTTGGTTATCTGTGTTGTCTTCTCTGAGCTACCGAGACTAGAAGAAATATATACTTCGTATTGGTACTGGGCTTTATATGGTTCTATTCGGACGATGAGGACTTTAAGGAAGTTTTGTCTGCACTGGTATTCCTGTGTTGCACTGCGAATTTGTTGTTGCACCTCGGATGATGTGTGGGTGCACTCGCCATTTGTGCTACAGCCAGAAGACATGGAGATTGTTGCTCCTCGCACTGCATTGTGTGCACTGTTTGTCTGTTGCACTTCGCATTTGGTTCGTTCAATTTGGCTATTGTTTGTTGCACGGGATTTGTTCTACAGAGGCGCATTTGTTGTCTGGCACTGGAATCTGTGTCGAGCGCTGCCACTGCATTCTTGTGGCTTACGAGAGGGACTGTGTGTGTTTCGTTGTTGCACTGCATTTGTTGTTTCGATTGCACTGACAATTTGACTGCTTGACTCGCATTTTTGTTGTTGTTCACGTTGGATATTTTTGTTGCTACCTGGGTATTTGTCTCTACTTTTCGAACAGAGCACATAGACTTTGTTGTTGCACTGCTATGTTGTATTGTTTTTTCGTACCACATGTGTCCAATGATAGTGACAAACATACTTGGGGGGTGCTAGTGGATCGCCGGAGCTGTTAGATTAACATTAACATGCTTATTGTAGTTGTAAGTGCACTGACTTGGAGCATATGTGTGGGCTGGACCTGTATTTTACAGGAAAGGGGTGAGCAGAGAGTAGAATTGTCGATTCTTGTTCTGTTTTCTGTGACTATCTTCCTCACCCTCTCAAGACTTTCAGTTGCGCGCGCTGCGAAGAGACGCGCTACCATGGAAACCAAACAATGGTGTAGCTGTATTAAAGTCCTGAGTAAATCTGATTTTGTCAGAAATCGGGAGAAATGCGGGAGAAATATGACCCCGGGAGGAAACCGGGAGAGGGCAATGAAATCGGGAGTCTCCCGCGAAAATCGGGAAGGTTGACAATTATGGTCATACGTCTATCTCCATAGAGGCTGAATCATCATGTTAATCACATAGCTATCATATGCCTCAAACAGTCCTGATGTTCTTCTAGGTAATCACACATCCTGTCATGTTCACAGCTACAGTTGGGATACCTTTGCTAGCATGTGACTCATTGGAAGAGGACATTCAGTATTTTCCCAACACTTTCATTTTTTTAATCGCGCTGTTTGCTTCTTGTGATGTGATGTTTGTGTGAGAGGTTGCCGGGTGTCGGCCTGTCTTTAGAGCCCGAGGCCGCCTCCAGGTCCTCTTTCCTCCCCCATCCCCCTGTTTCTGACGCCTGCCTCTGTTCTGACTCGCCCCTGCAGGAATGCACCTTCCCTCCCTCTTTAATGCACTTCTGTGTCGGAGCAAATTTAATAATGAGGAGTGCCGCCATTTTTGCAACATAAATATTTCATTCTCCATTTGGAGGCAGATTGCAGAGCGACACCCAGAATACAGATGTGCCGTCTCTCCGTCTCTCTCTCTGTGATTTGTGAGAGCGCTACACTCAAATCTGCTGCAATGTGATTATTGAGAATCACTGTCATTGTAGAAAAAACCCGAAATGATATTACAGTCTGAATCCTAATCACATCTCCAGATATTGGCAGTAGCGAGGAGATGCAATTACCAGACGGGCCAACATTTCTGTTTTCTGAAATCACTTTTCAGACGTTGGTTTCTCTTCAGTGTTCATCAGAGGAGATGAAACGCTGAGTGATGAGAGCGAGAAGTTTGAGGAAGTTTCAGAGAACTCTTTATTACTAGAGAGCTCCTCTGCAGGTCTTTGCTTCTACTCCACTACAGTTCAGAGGTACATTGTGTACTTCTACTCCACTACATGTATTTAATACCTTTAGTTACTTCACAGATCTAGATGAATGATGTGAAATA
>NW_011369947.1:25927914-25940872 GCF_000735185.1 Notothenia coriiceps | reverse complement strand
ATGAGAGCGAGAAGTTTGAGGAAGTTTCAGAGAACTCTTTATTACTAGAGAGCTCCTCTGCAGGTCTTTGCTTCTACTCCACTACAGTTCAGAAGTACATGGTGTACTTTGACTCCACTACATGTATTTAATACCTTTAGTTACTTCACAGATGTGGATGAATGATGTGAAATCTAATCAAGTGTTAAATCAGACTTTAGTTCCACCTGGAGTAAATCCACNNNNGTAAAAGTAGAAGTACTCAGATCTTGTACTTCAGTAAAAGTAGAAGTACTCAGATCTTGTAGTAAAAGTAGAAATACTCAGATGTTGTACTTCAGTAAAAGTAGAAGTACCAGAGTGTAGGAATACTCTGTTACAGTAAAAGTCCTGCATTNCATTCAAAATGTTCCTGAAGTAAAAGTATAAAAGTATTCTCATCAAAATATATTGAAAGTAGCGACAGTAAAAGTAGTCATTGTAAATGGACCAATCTGCACAATGACTACTTTTACTGTCGCTACTTTCAATATATTTTGATGAGAATACTTTTATACTTTTACTTCAGGAACATTTTGAATGCAGGACTTTTACTGTAACAGAGTATTCCTACACTCTGGTACTTCTACTTTTACTCAAGTACAAGATCTGAGTACTTCTACTTTTACTCAAGTTCAAGATCTGAGTACTTCTACTTTTACTCAAGTACAAAATCTGAGTACTTCTACTTTTACCCAAGAACAAGATCTGAGTATTTCTACTTTTACTACAAGATCTGAGTACTTCTACTTTTACTGAAGTACAAGATCTGAGTACTTCTACTTTTACTCAAGTACAAGATCTGAGTACTTCTACTTTTACTCAAGTACAAGATCTGAGTACTTCTACTTTTACTCAAGTACAAGATCTGAGTACTTCTACTTTTACTCAAGTACAAAATCTGAGTACTTCTACTTTTACTTAAGTATAACACACACACACACACACACACACACACACACAAGATCTGAGTACTTCTACTTTTACCCAATCTACTTTTACCAAGTACAAGATCTGAGTACTTCTACTTTTACCCAAGTATAAGATCTGAGTACTTCTACTTTTACTATAAGATCTGAGTACTTCTCTTTTACTGTACAAGATCTGAGTACTTCTACTTTTACCCAAGTACAAGATCTGAATACTTCTACTTTTACTCAAGTACAAGATCTGAGTACTTCTCCCCCCTCTGGTACTTATAATGTAAATGAATATGCATTTTTTATAGTACAGATTACTTTTTGTGTACTATATGAATCCACAACTATAAAGTAAAAAGTACAACTTCACTCAAGGACTTTACTTATTGAGACAATTGCCGGATACCTTTTTCTAGACTTGTTGTTGTTGTTGTTGTTGACAGATTTGTCTGGGTTTTGTTGAAAACATTTATGATCGTGTCAGTGCACAACTCAACAGAGTGAACATAGGTCTTCATGCTGTATGTATTTTTAAACTAGTACTGCATTACTTTTTCAATAATAACTGTTAGGGAATAATTCTCCTGGACTCCTAGATATCTGACCTTTTTGCCCTTTGACGTATGACCAACCCTGACCTCTGTTATCTCCTTTAAGGAAATGGGCTGCTTCAGCCATAATGTTGTTGTTCCCATTAATATGACCGGGCAACTCTCGGCCACAGATGGTTTATTGTTGTGGGAGCACTGGGACACTTCCTTCTTGGTGTTTGTGGACTCAAGGCCATAAGTGTAAGATGCAAGTAACTCAGTGTTCCTAGCTGTTTAGGCTATCTTCTCAAATATGTTGATTACTCTCTGTGAAACCAGTTAAAAGGTCTAACGAGAGAGTGGCGCTCCAGAATTGATGTGGCAACTCTCCCGTGCAGTCAGACCGTGACTGCTGTGATTTGTTTTGTGAATTCTCCAGCCGAAGCTCCTAAATAAACCATCAGTGTTTGACATCAAAGCTCCTGCTCATCCTGTGTCTCCTTCATGAGTCGGTGACTCCCACTGCATTGCTACACAGAAGTTTCCCCCACATATGTCATATACAAATGAAAGGGTAAGTCAACCATGTGGATTTAATCACTAAATATTAAATACATTCTCACGCATTTTTTTCTTTTTGAACTGAAGAACCTAAAAAAGCAGGGAAAATGCTAGGCTCTTGGATGACACCTTTCTTTGAATGTTTAAAATGTAATACCATCAGGTGGTTCTCCGCCTAATTCTATTCCATTGTTTTGAAACTGGTCACTAGGGATTTTGCATTACGCAGAAATTGGCCCAAAAAGTCATACTTTATTTGAAAATTGCCGGATGTAGGTATGAATTCCTACATGTAGTAATATAAAAAAGGCCATATTTTTCTTTTTATATATCAATAGACTTCTCTACGTATAAAAACACAGATGCCACTCAAACAAACTCAGTCATCATTAATGTTAGAAGTTGGTCATTTTACTTCTATAACAAATAGCAGGTGTAATAAGGTTTATGTCCACCACGCACTTTGGTTGGCGGACTTTTACCAGCAGCAGAAATGGGGTCAGGACAAATGAGTCTGAATTGATCCATCAGAGCAGGCCACAGTATTTTGAAGTGTAGGATTCACATTTCCTGCCACCAAACTGACCATTTTGGGCCAATTAAACCCATCGAACATCAATAACAGCGTCCGAAACAAAACAAGAAAATGTGATATTAGTTACAAAACTCCAAAAACTTCACAAAGTCTTACAGTTTTACCTCATCTGTTGCACACCACACACATTCTCTCACTAATTACCTGAAATTGCAGAGTCACCCAATTGTAAACTTATATTTTAGACCTTGTATTTTCAACCGTCTCTACCTCAGTGACCTTGAGCCAAAAATAATAATCAGACACCAGGGACAGTCCTTCAGTCTGCCCTTTGACCGCCTCGCAAAGCCAAATCTCTACTAACATGTTCCCTTTGATTGAGCCCATATCTTTACCTCTTTAAACAGGACTATGGTTGGCAATTAAAAGTGTTAATCTGAGATGATAACTAACGAAAGAGTTCCCATAGCAACGGTAAAAGTCATTCACAGAGCATGTCAGACTGTGAAATAAATGTCACACCTCAGTGCACGACGGCCGCTGTTGTGAGATTTTACAAAAACAAAACAGTGATTGTAGCATGCTTCTATTTACAGCGTGTGTCCTTGATAGGCTCCAGTGATGACCGTGTGCTGCATTCACTCAATGGATGTTTGCTCTACGCCTTAACATCTTAACAAACCGCAACATACATGGTTTGTTAACAGGCTGGGAAATAAGATATGTGGATGTGAAGTGGTAGCAATTGTTTTATTGTCACCTGTATTTCTTTCTTTTTATACGTTAGAGCACTCTTTTCCCTCCCCTCTCTCTTCTTTCCTCTCCTTTGCTACCTTCTTCCCATCAGTCTCACGCTGGTGCTCTGCTCATTAGCTTTCTGTCAGTCCTGGTTTTTGTCACCTTTTTCCCATTCTTTTACTTTGTATCCTTGTTTCCCTTCTCTCCTACCTCTACTCTTTCTCCTTCGCCCTTCAATGCCCTCTTCCTTGTGTGAATTCAGCAACATATTCTTCAGGGATCTCTTCCGTTTTTCATCACTCGGGCAGTTTTTCTTGCTTTTATTTATCACGCCTCGCAATCTGCAATCATTATGAAAGTATTCTTTTTTTTTCAAAGCAGGCTCTGAACCCACATTGCTGCAAAACATTAACTCGAATCGTGACTGCTGTACCCATACGACTAAGTGAGGGAGCAAAAATAGACAACCGCAGAGAGCTATCGACTTCTCTGTGATGATCACACACACACACACACACACACACACACACTCAGAGTGCAGCAGAAAGAGAACATGAACACAATCACACATCACCATCTCCTCACAGCCCTGAGCATAGAGCAGGTGATAGAAACCAAAGTGGAAATGAGGGTAAAACAGAGGGAGAGGCGGGAGTGAGAAGAAGAGATGGTGAGAGCTGTGATGACAGAGAAGGAACTTGAATCTTAAAGTGTAATGGCTTTCAAATAGGGCTGCTTCGTGACTTCAGCTTCACTTCCTTTGAAGGGAAGTCAAATCCTCCCATCTGCCCCCCAAACTCACTCACTGATCCTCCTTTAATATGTCCTTCTGTTGGAGGAAAACACCCAGCACTACTGAGTGAGCGTGTGAGGCTATTGTCTGTCCTTTACAAATTGGCACATATACAGCACAGTATTTGCTTTTGTTTACTCCTTGAGTCAAGCTTGTCCCTGGTTAAACTCACAGCATTAAGTCAGGGTGAGAATAGCCTTTAGATTCTTCCGTCTGAAAACATTTCTCAGGCCTAATCTTCTCCCAGGAATTACTGTTATATATGGCAAGCAATTTATCAGGCCAATCCCTTTATTTGAAAGACACATCTATTTTATCCAGTGACAAAACAGTGTTTTGTCAATTCAGATTGTCACCATTTAAAAAACTATGCACTTATTATGGGCTGCAACACTCTACAAATAATAAAAATAGCAACATTCTGGAATATTCAGCCACTTTAAGGATTGAAAGCCTCTACATTCAGGGAATACCGATTTCTACTCCCAGCTTAAGACAGTTAGAATTGAATGTTGAAAACAAAACAATCAGCAACGAAGGAAGGACACTGCTAACAGTAGAGTACTAGTGTCAAATGCGATAAAATAACAATAAAGTTCGACTAATTACGTGCAATGCAGTCGTTGCTAGCTCCTGCAGTTTATGCTAACACTGCCGACACCTTTTTTTCACCCTTTTGCGTCACCACACAAGTACATTTTGCTCGTGTGCTTATGCCGCATTAATGCTTTTTTAGTATGCGTTTCCTCACTAAAACTCACTATGAGTATTTTTTGGGCCTGACAGACTTGTTCATGAGTGATCTTCCTTATAAAACTTTTGTAAAGCTGCATCTTTATGGCGATAGATAACTAGTAGTCCTTTTCCAAATTGTAATAATTGTCAGTTGACTTTATAATAAATATATAGACTGTTTTTCATCAGCATAACACATTGTGGAAGCCAACTGATTGCTACATTTTCATTGGATTATTCACCGGAAAAGCTCCATAATATTTATAATTGATGTGTTCTTTGAAAACATCAGTTCAGATGTGCATTAACATTAGTTGTACTTAGTCCTCTGCCTGCTTTCATTCAAATGATTCACACAACCTGACCTTTCACACCGTTGCATTTACTGTAATTACATATTCCATCTGTGTATTGAGCGTAAACTATAGCTGTAATAACAAACTCAACTTTGAATAACAACCCATTTAGCAGGTGCTCTGCATGTGGCAGTGAGTGCATAATGAGTAATTATTTTCAATTCAGAGCTCGGGAGTCACCTACTCTAGTTTGATAGCAGCGTTCTCTTGTCTTGCGGAGTCAAGGTCAAGCATGGCTAATGGCCAAAACATTGTCATTGTCACATTGACACAGTGGTGGTTAGCGCTGCAGCCAGCCGCTGAATAGCACTCCACGTCATGGAAGTCAACTGAGGGCTGTGGAGATGGAGTGGAAATGTAAAGTGCCACTATGACTGATTCCACTGTCAGATAAGTCATTCGGAGATTACGCTCACTGAAGCAGTGCATTCAAATCATCGCAGGCATGCAAAGACTCCAGTAGCTTGAATGATACTGACCAGAAGAGTTTTGTTTTGTGCTTCACTTCAGACAAAGGCCAGTCTTCTAGAATAAAAACATCTTCCAACTCGTTTAGTATAGAAGTTGGAAACAAAGTCTTGTACGTTTCATTAGCTTCCAATTTATTGAGGAAAACCCAAATATATAGTACTTTGTGCTTAATCCAAGTGCACATGTCAATTAAGGGACAAAGTGAACTCTCAAAGGTACCCCTCACAGCATTGAACCCCATTGAAAGACTGCTGCAGCTGAAGAGTTGTTATTTCATTACCATACTGATGACATTTTGAGGTTGGACTTTAGTATTTAGCTATGAAAGGTGAAGTTTTTCATCTGTGTCTCAGTACGCAAACACACAGACATCGCACACAATATGGAGGCTTTTTGAGTAAAATTCAGATCCGTATTCTCTGTGCACTACTGGACTTCACTTGAAGGATCTGCTCTTCGGCCAGTTAAAGCAAAAAGGAAAATAACTGCACATAATCACACCTGAATTGTCAATAAAGGGTTTTCTTTCAACCAAATAGTCTTTCTGTGAGTTTGAGGATGCTCCCCTACTCAAACACATCTCCCAAAAGAAACTGGGGGCAAGGCACACAAACCTCTTCGCAAATATATAAGCAAGCGCAGATGTAAAAGAGACAAACTTAAAAAAAAATGTGTTTCAAAATGCATGACCCCTCCCTAGAACGCAACAGGATATGAAACGCAACTGCACATCCGCTTAAAATCCCAGCGTATGTTTTGCCAAAAATCAATACATTTTGGCAAGGATTTCTGACCTTAGTCTCATCTTAGTTCAAGAAACATTTAACCCTCATCAGTTTTGAATTGTACCTCTGTGAGTGCTTGGTGAATGAAACAGGCGGTGTCAGGAGACACCTCCCAAGGTGACTTCTCTTCCACCATGATGGCGTCCAGCGTGGCCTTCTCAAGAATGACATCAAAGGACGCTTCAGGAAAGGAGAGTTGGCGCACGTCCATCTGTTGCCAGGTCATTCCCGGGCAGTGGCTGTACCTGGCACCCATTGTACTGATGCACACAGAGGAGTAGTCTATGTTGGTGATGGAGCGGTAACCGGCACTGTACATATCTCCACTCATACTGCTGTTTCCACAACCTGAAGGGAGAGAAAAGGGAATCATGTCGGGAGATAAAAGAAGGTCGTAGAGAAAGATGAGCATGATAGGTGAAGAAGAACAGAAAGAGGGAGGGAGACTGAAACCAATATGTCTCTGATGACTCAACTCCCTAATCTGTTTTCCAGTATGAGTTTATGATTGTGTTATCAATATGGCAAAACAATATTACTGAGGAGTAACTTCCTATCATGGAAACAAAGGATGTTATGACGGGGATCGCCACCACACACAGTCTTTATTTGATCAAGCTGCCATTCAATCATGAGCACCAAGCAGAGATGGAAACCACACACTCCAGACGACCATATGGGCGCTCGTATAAAGTGTTTTCAGGGGGGAGCCGTCTAACATGACCTCAGACTGCACAAAATCTGTCACAAGCAACAAGCTTTCAACTTGTAGACTGTCACCGAGTGACGCATGGATGAAAGCCAGGGAAGGAAATGAAAGGGGACAAAAGAAAAAAGTGAAGATTGCCTCTCATGTAGCACGTCAAGATGAAAATAATCTACTGAATGCTGCATCTCACCTTTTGGATCAGATGACTCATAGATCGTGTGGATGTGAAGAGGAGGAGGTGTGGGTGGAGAAGACATGCAGGAGAAAAAGGGAAAGGTGCAGTAGGCGGAGGACGTGGGGGGGACATATACACTATCTGATGCAAAGAAAAAGTGTCAGTAAAGGTGAAGTTCATGAGTGTTAGCCGTGGAGATGATCATATAATCTTGCATTTATTCAAGTCTGTGTGTCGGTGAATCTGGGGGGGGGGGGGGGGGAGAGGTGGGGCTTTGACTTCCACTGCAAACTTGTGGCTGCCGCTTGTTATCACCTTTATGCTTCGAACTAATTACCAGCCTCCAAATGCTGTGTAAATGTGTGTGTGTGTGAACATGTGCACTAGATTGTAGGATCTATTCAGATAGCAGCCTCACACTCAGCAACACATTCAGGTGTGTGTTTATTTTGTAGAAACCTCTCATGTATGTTGTACTCTTATAATGACTTAGTCTTGACAGGCCTATTCATACATGGATAACGGAAATCAGTATATTAAAAACTATGAAAACAGAAATTAAGTGACTAGGAGATAAGCAACACCAGCTATACTCCACTGGTGTGTGTGTGTGTGTGTGTGTGTGTGTGTGTGTGTGTGTGTGTGTGTCACTTGATATCAGGCTATCCCTGTGACGTTGGCTTCAGATATAAGGAGGCAATATGTCAGCATTGCTGGTCAAAGGGACATCATTGGATGCTTTCTTTATGGATGTCTGGAAGAAGACAGAATGTTTCAGGGTTGAATTACAAAGGCTCAACAGGTTATTTTAGATTTCTCTATTTTAGAACATTACTTTAGGTGTGCCAAAAGCAAGCAACAGCTTTGGAAAACCCATGTTGCATGTAGAGAGGCTAGCATTAAAACGTAGAAGAATATTTCTAATAAAGAATCTGAGATATTATAAGAAATCACACACACACACACACACACACACACACACACACACACACACACACACACACACACACACACACACACACACACACACACACACACACACGTTCATACTGCAGAGGGAAGAAGTGGTTTGATATTACATTACATTACATTTCATTTAGCAGACGCTTTTATCCAAAGCAACTTACAATAAGTGCATTCAACCAAGAAGATACAAACTTGAAGAAAACAGAATCATATACAGTGGGGCAAAAAAGTATTTAGTCAGCCACAAATTGTGAAAGTTCTCCCACTTAAAAAGATGAGAGAGGCCTGTAATTTTCATCCTAGGTATACCTCAACTATGAGAGACAAAATGAGAAAAAAAAAATCCAGAAAATCACATTGTCTGATTTTTAAAGAATTTATTTGCAAAGTATGGTGGAAAATAAGTATTTGGTCAATAACAAAAGTTCATCTCAATACTTTGTTATATACCCTTTGTTGGCAATGACAGAGGTCAAACGTTTTCTGTAAGTCTTCACAAGGTTTTCACACACTGTTGCTGGTATTTTGGCCCATTCCTCCATGCAGATCTCCTCCAAAGCAGTGATGTTTTGGGGCTGTCGCTGGGCAACACAGACTTTCAACTCCCTCCAAACATTTTCTATGGGGTTGAGATCTGGAGACTGGCTAGGCCACTCCAGGACCTTGAAATGCTTCTTACGAAGCCACTCCTTTGTTGCCCAGGCGGTGTGTTTGGGATCATTGTCATGCTGAAAGACCCAGCCACGTTTCATCTTCAATGCCCTTGCTGATGGAAGGAGGTTGTCACTCAAAATCTCACGATACATGGCCCCATTCATTCTTTCCTTTACACCAGGGGTGTCAAACTCAAGGCCCGGGGTCCAAATCCGGCCTGCGACTTCATTTAATGTGGCCCGCAAGAGCTTGCAAAGAATATAATACTTTTATTATACGGTTACATGCCACTTTACAGAGGCATGTTGCCCATAAACTACCTGTCCCACAATGCATCTCGTTTTGTGACATGTGCACTGAAGAGACTTGCAATTATTTGCCNAGAGAAAAAACTAAGGTTAAAGATATTTTTTGAACAGACTTTACCTCGAACTAGTCTAAAACCGGTGAAATAGCCGTACAGTATGCTACGAAAAAGACAGAACAGCATCTGGTTAATCGGTTAGTCGTTGGGTTCCATTTTTTTGGGCGGGGGGGAGGGGGGGGGGGGGGGGGGGGGGGGAATTAAGGTAGGGATTAGAGGAGGATCTTCGAAGGTAAACTCCAAGAACATTTGGTTTAAAGCAGAAAGAGGGAATTCCTCCGCACCCCTCCCGGAGGGAAAATAAAAGTTAAGATTTTTTCATTTGTCTGTCTCTTTAGTCCGTGAAAACCGCCCCTTTTTTGTTCTTGTTCCTGAAACTTTCAGAGTCTCTTTCCAGAGAGGGGACACATGTTGATGTAGAAGAGACATGAAGAAGAGGGGACACATGTTGATGTAGAAGAGACATGAAGAAGAGGGGACACATGTTGATGTAGAAGAGACATGAAGAAGAGGGGACACATGGTGATGTAGAAGAGACATGAAGAAGAGGGGACACATGTTGATGTAGAAGAGACATGGAGAAGAGGGGACACATGTTGATGTAAAAGAGACATGAAGAAGTGGATTTTGCATAGGGAGACCTTTAAGTAACCTGAAATGTGGACCGTTTGCAGTTTGTCTTTTGACCAGGAGACTGTGATTCCAGGCTCTTCTGTCCTCAGTGCGACAGAGTTGGTAGTAAACGAGGCATGAATTCCCAGAACCATTGTTGGCTTTTTCTGAATAAACCTTCCCACTGGTCCAAAAGCAGCCGTTTTCCTGCGACTGCGAGCACAACAGAGCCACCTGACAGTGCCGCCGGCCAGCAGAAACTCACCTCAAAGCTTTGAGAAAGCTGCTTTATGTGTTCTGCCTGCAACCGAGGGAGGAGAGAGGAGAAAAGCCCTAAAAAAAAGAAGTGCAACTCCGAGCTGCAACTGAGAGTTTCCTAGCAACATGTTCTGCAAGATGAATCTGAGAGTTTTGCCGACCCCTCTTGATCTGCTTTTATATTTGATGCTATTTTATTGTCTTTATACTGAAGCAAAGTTTGGTTTTATTAAGTCAGGGTGTTTTCCTTATTGAGCATTCTCCTGCACTAAACAATCTTGTCTAATTTCTAGTCAGAATATGTCTCTACACCCGATATGAGACACAATAACTTCAGAAGTAACACTGCAGTGAGATATCGGGTCTTGTTTTTACAAAATGCATGTTCAGTCAACAAATCTTATTTTGAGTTGTTTCTCCGATGAAACATATATTTTTTTACATATCTATTGGAAAATCACCAACTAACATCAGAAAACAGAAACTTTTGAGCATTTGCGGCTTATTTTGTAACACAACATTTCCTGATTCTGGTCAAATATAGTTCAGAATGAGTTCTCCAGCTAATTACAAGATCAGATTTATCTAAATCTCCCTTCTTTTTTCAAGAAATCTAACCAAGGACATGTTCACTTGTTCTATTGGCAGATTGTTGTACTTATTTCAAGTGAAAAGAGCTTGTTTTCATTATTGTTTAACTTGTTTTTGGAGCAGCATTTGTTCCCGTGTGTGAGTGTTTGTAACCCAACCACACACACATTTTCCCCCTTTAATGAATTTCCAACAGCAGCAATGGCAGAAGCATTTGCATGTTTTGTTTTTTCACTGTAATCTCTCCCTCTGCCTCAGACCTGTTGAATCTTAAACCTCACAACAGCTCCCCCATTCTCCCCTCCCAAGAGAAATACAAAAAAAGAACCCAAGACAAAAAGCATGAATGCATAATTAATATAGTGAAGCTGCATTTTTAATTGTTGCTGGTCTTCAAAGTTGCCCAGTGGCATTGTCTCTCGGTTCGGGCCGGCTGCTTCCGATGGCAGAGCTTCATTCAGGATCTTTTTAGTGCCCGAGCGCTGCAGAAGCACCGGCAGACAACGGCTCCAAGCTCGCCTCTTTTCTCAGGGTGTCTGCCCGCACAATGGACTTCCTTAGCCTGCACACAAAAGAGGCTGGCGCGTATAAAAACACCCAAATTCAATGGCATTCCTCTCCACAATGCGCTCAGAGAATATGTGCTTGTCCCTCTCCTTCTCCCTCTCTTCTCTTTCAGCGCAGGGTGATGTATTAGGATGATGTGTGAAGATCAGGAAGTGATATATATTCCTGCATCAAAATGAAAGAAATCTGGTAAAAGTGAGAATGGAGACAATTAAGAAGGCAACTAGCCAATATGTGCTACTTAGCGCTAACACAAAGTACAGCTAAAGCATTGGACGAATGGGAATGTTGATGTGATATTGGCTTTAAATAAAAAGTCAGAGGATCAACAAAGTTATTACAAACCACCATGAAAGGAACATAAATGTCTGAATTAGACTTCATGGTAGTGCATCAAATTGTTGTTGAGATACTTCACAGCAAACCGTAAATCTCATGGAGGCCCTGGAGGAAAAGTTCAGGGGATCACCAAGTTCAGTGAACATGAGAATCATTAATGCACACTGTATTCATCATTAATATATTTTGGATTCTATAAACTTAATTATAGAATCCAAAATATATTAATGATGAATACATGTGCTTGTTGATCTGTTAACACTAAGCTAAGTCTTAAATCCACAATAAGCAAAACATAATGAATGTCTAGCTTAATATGTGCTAATCGGCTCTAAGAACTGACATCAAATAATGCTCAATATAACTCAGTATCTTTAATTATATATAATTTCAGATGCTGTTTTATTTTTGTCTGTTTTTTTTTACCATTAACTTCCACTGATTTTATTCAAACGCTGGTATATATATAACACATCAGACAGATGTACTTCATTAGATTAAATCTAGTTTCAACCATGCCAAAAATACCATAACCAAACATCCATCCATCCATCTTCTCCCGCTTATCCGTGGTCGGGTCGTGGGGGTAGCAGTTCCAGCAGAGAGCCCCACATTTTCCTTTCCCTGGACACATCACATCACATAACTAAACACAAAGAGCTATTTGCTATTTAGAAGTGTTCAAGAAATATTTTCGTAACATTTGGTCATTTTAGTTTAGTCTGTATATAATCAGCCCACTGCCATAGGCAAACAAAGATTCACACACAAATACATTTAACTTTTTGTTAATACAACACACAACTTTTTTTTCACATGAGCAGCAACATCTAGAAACACATTTGGTGTGTATATTTCCCGTAATACCACCTTGTGGGGACCAAGCATTTTGGAGTCCCAACAACATGTGGTTGTTGTTCTCACAATGTTAGGGATCCATCAACAGACACACACACACACACACACACACACACACACACACACACACACACACACACACACACACACACACACACACACACACACACACACACGTTCATACCATTTATAAGGTGTCATTAGACAGTACATTCAATATTACAAAAAAAGCATGCATTAAATTGGATTCTATTATGACTAACCAGTGTTTGGAGTCCCCACAATGTATGATAAGAAGCACGATAAGAAGTACTTTTTGATATGGAAACAGGTCGCACAATGTTATGGATCCATCAACACACACACAGTTACAACGTTTGTGGTCCGATGGGGTGACATTAGCTCCACATCCTTGGAGGGTGG
>NW_011369947.1:25875893-25926867 GCF_000735185.1 Notothenia coriiceps | reverse complement strand
TCAGGGGCATGTAGATTTGTGAGTCATCTGCATAAAAATGAAATGAGACGCCATATTTTTTTAATGATACCGCCCAGGGGGAGCAGGTACAGGGAAATTAAAATCGGCCCCAGAATAGAGCCTTGGGGTACCCCGTACGGGAGATGAGCAGAGGAGGAGGTGAAATCATCAAGATTTACATTAAAACTTCTTTCAGACAGATACGACTTGAAACAGTCTAGAGCAGTACCACTGATTCCCACAGAATGCTGCAGGCGAGAAATGAGAATGCTGTGATCTACAGTGTCAAAGGCAGCTGTAAGGTCTGAAAGTATAAGAAGGGGTTTAAACCCATACTGGAATACCTCAAGAATGCCATGCACATTTAAGAAAGACTGCAACTGCTTCAGTACCANGGGGGTGTGTGCGGTGTTGGGTGTGTGTGGTGTGTGTTGTAGTGTTTGGTGTGTGTGTGTGGTGTGTGTGTGGTGTGTGTTGTGGGGTGGTGTGTGGTGTGTGTGGTGTGTGTTGGGTGTTGTGTGTGTGCTGTGTGTGTCGCTCGGCTGTGTGCTCTGTCGTCGCGTGGTGTGTGGGGGGGGGGTGGTGTGTGGTGGTCGTGTGGTGTGTGTTCGTGTGTGTGTGTGTTGTGTTTGTGTGTGCGGTGTGTGGGTGTGTTGTGTGTGTGTCGTGTGTGTGTGTGTGGGTGTGTGTGTGCGTGTAGTGTGTCGTAGTGTGTGTGGGCGTGGAGTGTGGGGCTGAGTGTGTAGTTGTGTGTGAGTGGCTGGGGGCGGGACAGCTGTAGTGTGATGTGGTGTGTTGTGTGTCAGTGTGGTGTGTGGTGTGGGGGGTCGTGTGTGGTGTGTGTGTGTGTTGTCGGTGGTGTGTGGGCGGGGGGGTGGTGTGTGTGTGTGTGTTGTCGTCGTGTGTGTGTGATGTGGTGGTGGTGTGTGTGTGTGTGTGGATGGGCGCGCTTGCTGTGAGTGTGTCGTGTGTCGTGTGGTGTGTGGTGTGTGGTTGATGCGTGTGACGTGATGCGTCAAGTGCAGTAGTGTGGGGCACCCAAGTGATAGTAGATGCTAGTAATTAGTGCCGATAGGTTCTGTAATCATCGATGTGCGTGATGTAATGATGAACACAGCTCGACCTGCTAATAGAATAGCCGAAGAGAAAGTACAGACAAAAACACACCACAATCAGCTTGTACCAGGGAGAAAAGAGTACAGAGAAGACCAATGCCAGCTACTGACACAGGAGACAAGACAGACCGACCAGATGACATTCGTACCACAAAGGAGGAGAAGAGGATACAGAGACAGACATCGCTAGTTCGTACACACGGCGAGACACAAAACAAGAAAACAATGTCACGAATAGTACACCCTTCATGAGCAGGATGGAGTAGTCGTACATGGCAGCAGGGTCCCCCCCCTGCAGGGCGCTCCTCTCTAACCACTTCACGGCGCTCAGCAGGTCTCTAGTGACCCCGTGCTGACCCCAGAACAGCATGGTGCCCAGGAGCCTCTGCAGACAGGAGAGCTGTTATTGGCTGGCTCTGAACACGAGTAAAGTCCTGAGTAATGAAGGTACCTGAAGTTCACCTGAGAGTCCATAGGCGCTTTCACACCGGAGTACTTTCCCCCCGAACTAGGCCGATAGGGGGCAGATTTGGTTTCACACCAAAGGATCTGGAACTAGTCCCTAGTTCGCGCGAACCCTTTCACCCCCAGATAGTCCCTGCTAGAGAGGTAGTACTTTCCTGGGGAGGAAATGGTTCGAGGGTGTGTCGGCCTAACTAACAATTTCTGATTGGCTGGGCGAATTGCAAACCACGCCCCCTAAAACTCAGAAAGGTTTTGTAAACCCAAAGCAGAAGAAGAAGAAGTGACCTTCATTTGCGTTATCCTCCCTCAGGGACTTATTCCGGTGAGAACGCGATCTAGGACACTTCCAGGGACTAAAGAGTTCGGGGAACAAGTACCGGGGAACAAGTACCGGGGACAAGTACCGGGGACAAGTACCGGCTAAGTACTTGGCGTGAAAGCGGCTCATGTCTCCGCTCTCTTACCTGAGAGTCCACGTCTCCGCTCTCCGCCTGGTACTTCACGAACTGGAAGAGGTCAGTGCTCTGGTGAGAGAGGCCGTGCAGACCCTCCACAGGGCTCAGGTATACGTGTTCCACCGCGTGCTGCTGCAGGGAAAAGGCAGAATAATGAGATTTTCATAAAAAAGTCAGAATATTGAGATTTTCGTTAAAAAGTCAGAATATTGAGATTTTCGTTAAAAAGTCAGAATTTTGTGTTTTTAATTAAAAAGTCAGAATATTGAGATTTTCATAGCAAAGTCAGAATTTTTAGATAATATCCTATTGATATGTGTCCTTGGACAAGACACTGAACCATGAGTTGTGTGTGAGTGTGTGTGCGTGTGTGTGCGTGCGTGCGTGCGTGCGTGCGTGCGTGCGTGCGTGCATGCGTGTGTGTGTGTGCGTGCGTGCATGCGTGTGTGTGTGTGTGCGAGTGATTTAATCTGCATGGGAACACGGGGTCTGGAAAGACTCCCAGTAGTGAGATTTGGGAAAATCTGCAGCTCAACTCTCTCTTTATCTTCCTTTCTTCCCTCCTGTCCTATTTTCACTTCTTTTTTCATAAAATACAATTACAGGTTCAATGACTGTTCACTAAAAATTGATCCTGGGTGCCACCAGGGTTAAGGGTAACATTAGCATCTGTGTCCTTGACTTTATTGTGTTTGGTCAAATCAACGCTAAGTCAGTAATACCTAAGGAAAGGTAATGTTGAACATGAGATTCTTGTTTTAAAATGGGTTTGCAGGAAACATTGGAAGTGCACATAGTCACAGCAACACATGACACTTGCTTAATAAACTAGCTATAGTGGATAAAATCTGCTAGCAACAACGTTCAGGGGACAAAGTAAACAGTTACTAACTACTGCCACTATTTTCATTGTAAACCGCATACGTGCAATGCCAGAGGGGTGGGCTGACAGTCATAGCAACAGTAACTAAGGCGGATGGAGCTTAACGAGTGGTCACTTGCATGCCGATGCTTTACAAAGTCCTTCATCTCTCAGTGGGATCAGCAAGATGCTCACACAGCACACAGCATATGATACGGCCCTGGTGAACGGAGGCTCTCCCACTCATTATCCTCACACTGAGAAACAACAGCCCCACCTCCTTATTACAGCCCCACAGTCCAGTTAATGCATAACAATGTGTTTTCAAGTAAATATCGTCTTGGGGAGTGGGTAGCCATGGCAACAGGCGGAGAAACTGACTCTGCAATGGTGCTTTGGGTTTGTCTCTCGTTACTCTCATAGACTCTTCTTATGTTATACTGTAGGGATCAAAGGGATTGTGTTTATTAAGTGTTGCATTAAACTGAAAACTGGATTTAAACCTGGTGGGTTCGTCTCACTTGAATAACCAGAGCTTTCGTACAATCTATCTCTTTTTCTTTCTTCATTAGTGTGTTGAAGGATGGCAGGGGGTATGCAAGGCCCCTGTTCTCAGGTTAAGTGAACAGAGCATTACAAACCATGGCAGACCATCTGCTCTCCGATTCCCTGTACAGGCTAATATGGGCCAAGCAAACACAGTTGTTTGCTATGCTCTAATGGCGCTAGCTAATCCAAGCACCACTGGATGAGATAATCCTCCGTCCAAATGTTAAACTTCCCCTTAAAATACCTTTTCACTCAACCATGCATCACTATCCCCAATTATCATCTTCCTTCAATTCGGCCACACAAACTCTTTAAAAGATGTCAGCAGAGAGCACACCAGTTTATTTTGAGAGACAGCTGTGATGAAAGAGGAAATAAAAGAGAGGGTCCAATGAAATGGGATCATGCCAAGCAGTGGAGCCTGTGGGCATCATTCCCTGACTTCTTCGATTATTATGTCCGCTCTAAAAAGGGAAATGTCAATACATCTAGCTCCAGTTCCTAACTTTTATTGATGTGTCGTCTGTCTCTCTCTGGTATCCTGTTACACATGTGAGTCATAAAGAAACATGTACATTACATTGGAGTGAGATTAATCATTGTATAGTAACAAAACAGACAAATGATTCCCAAAGCTGAACGGATATATTTAAACAACTTTGTTCAACCAAAAGTCTTAAACCCGAAGAGCTTATAATCATATGGGACAAAGGAAACTAGCAAATATTCATATTGAAGAGACAAGAGCTGGTGAGTTTTAAGAATTGGTGCTGGAAAAATGACCTAAAAAGATTATTGAATGTTCTGGAAATTGGTTAATTATCCAAGTCTTTGTTCTGGGAAATCCATTAGAACACCGTTTATTCATTAGACAAATATACCAAATAGGAATGAGCAATTGTGATTATTGTACAATATATTTTTGGGTCCTAACACCTCAATATAACGTGAAATAAAATAGTTCATATTTTACGTTTTCGGATAATAATAATAATAATGGTCTGATCCTGGCACCGTGCCCCCCGGCAGCACAGAGAGGAGGTCCAGGCCGTCAGAGTCAGTGATGTGCGCTGATGAAACTGAAGGGACAGGTGGCTCTCAGCGAGCCAGAGTCAGCACTGAATGGTTTCCACTATTAATCAATTCAATCTCTCTCACACATATACCTCATCTACGCCTCCCGTACTCTCCAACGTGTCTCACTGAAAGGCTTCATTTTCTTTCTGGTCAGTTCATCCAACCACTGATACCCACAGTAATATATACGGACAAAGCATAAAAGGAGCACTGACAGCAATTGTCCTCGATAGAAAAGCATCAGAGGGATCTGTATTAGTTTCATTTGTACTTGTTCATGAATCCTTGTCAAGCATGGACTGCTGCATAGCGCTTTCTATTTAATAATATATTCAATCTTTAAACCTACATGCTGCTTCTTGTTAGGGCTGCATCATTTTTTTATGTAGGGATCATGATGTCAACATGCGGGATAAACATATTGTAATAACCATATTGCACTTCATTTTAGTTAGAAAAACGGCCCTATAAAATGTAGATAGCATTTTTTGAGGCAAAACTGAGTACAGTTCTGTCGCAAACAAGTTATATCGTTATCTTGACATTCAACAATGTTTTCATATATTATCCTCCTATCATGCCACCCTACTTCTCATTACCTTGCTTTTTGTTGTACTTTAACCATGCTAACTGTTCAACAAGTTATGCGTCTAACCTCCTGTGTAGGGATGTCCCGATCACCTTTTTTTGCTACCGATCCGATTCCGATCATTTGATTTTGACAATTTGCCGATACCGATTTTTCCCGATCCGATCTTTATGCAATGCATTAAGAGAAAAAAAAGCATTCAAGTTGTCCCTTAAGGTTATTTTTTTATTTAAATTGGATATTCTATCCAACATGGATATAGCTTCTTTCTTTCACAGCAGCATTGGATCAGTTCAGTTGTGCAGCATTGAATCAAAACAAAATAAAGCTTTCAGTACTCGTTAGCTTACTGCTACAATTAGACACTGCGCCCTGCCCACTCTGTTGCCAGATTTGAGAGAAATAAGCAACCAGGTCTATGAAAACAAGCCCCAAAGAAGCAACACATACATGATGTTCTGTAATTTGAAACCAAAACTAAGGCCTCAGGATGACTTTAAGACTTGAACATGGTCATTTTTGTTTTGTAACATCGAATAAAAAACTTTTTTAAAAGTATTTAAAAAAAAAAATAAAATAAATCCCGATCCCCGATTTTTTTCCTCCCGATTCCGATCTTTTGAAAATCACGTGATCGGCTCCGATCCCCGATCATGTGATCGGATCGGGACATCTCTACTCCTGTGTAATAACTACAGGAGTAATATAACAGTTTCATCAATAGAAAAAACAGCAGGATATCAAAAACAATGCCAAGTAGACAGAGCACAATTATCATCATCATCTATCAAGTGTCAGGGAAATTAAAACATGACCTCAGTCATTACAACCAGGTCTGGTTTATAATGTGAAATCAAATATGTCCATTAGATCAGGTGAGCTCATCAGACGGTGCCAGGCTTGCATCACTATAGCAGCAATCCAGGCTGTTGCACACAACATAGCCGAGCTATTCATATAAAAGTTGGTCAAGGACCGGACGCTTTTGATTCAGCAGGTCCTCTCTGACTCTCCATATCACTATGGAGATGGTAGGGTGAATGTTCAGATGTGTTTCTAGTGTATTTACATTTTGATACGTTATCTCGCAGCCAGGCAATTATGAGTTCTACCTTAATGCAATATCATCCAGCCTTCTCTGAATTAGCAGGGGACATCTGTTTCGAGTGATCAAACTTCCTATCATCAAAGTACAACAGTGCAGAGGTGGCAGACATGAAAACACGACACATCTAAAAAAAAAACTGTAGAGAAACACAGTGAGGGACGCCTCAGAGGAACAAAATGAGATGATCAGAAGAAAACACAGCTATTAAAAGATGAGAAAGTGTTGCAATACTGTACAGCCTCAGACTTTTTTAGTAAACAACCACCCTGAAGAATGAACAAATTGTACAATATGAAGAGCTGTGAAGATCACAAATAAATGCCAGGAAATAGCAGCCCTCAACCCACGCAAACATTGGAGAAATCTGAACTTTTAAAAGTGAATCACATCATCCGACAAATCCTCCAAGAAGAGTTAAGGAAGTTGTTTCAAAACTTCTTTCCCTCAAAATGCTAAAAGGAATCAGTAATCTTATTTCTAAGTGGAGGAACCTTCTCTTTTTATCTAGAATCATCCATCCCTTGTGTCTGTATGTCTTGCAAACAAGGGAGAGTGCAAAAGGCAAGCGTTACATAAGAATATCACCACGAGACCAACTAACTCTGTTATGCAGAAGTGAAAGATATAGAGGGACGATGGAGAGTAAGACAGAAAATAAAGCAAAGATGAAGACAGACAGAGAATTTGAAACAGACAAAGAGAGGCTCAGGCAGTAAATCTCGCAGTTAAGACCAAAACAAAAACGTGGCAACACAGTAGTTAGGGTAGATAGCCAAGCACATAGGAGGTAGTGACAAACAAACAGACAGACGTACTGTAAAGGCCGACATGACAATGCAGAGGTGGATGTGTGTCTGTTAGTCAGTGCCTGCAGCATTACATGCAGCATTATGTAAGAGTGCTGGGGGCCGCCTCACAAAGCCGGCGCTCTACCAAAAAGCCGATTGGACACACACACACAGAAAAAGGAAAAAGACCCTGGTGTATTAAGCGACTTAGCTGCAGTAATGGTCTTACAGGAGAGGATGACGAGGGGATTTGGAGACATATGTGGAAGATATTGCAATACAAGGTTCTGGTAAAAGATAACTGACTGAGGTGGGAGGAAGGAGACAGATGGCAAAGGAGTATTATCATGTACAATGATTGTTGTAGTTTACTCTTCAAATCCATCTCCAACATCATGTACTAATTCTGATGGGGGTTGACCATGCACTTGGCTTCACTCTGGTATAACATACTATATTATTAACAACATCTGTATTCCCTGCTATGTGATGTCAAAACGCTATGAATGACAATACCAGATGACATATTAAACATTCAGCAAGTGATTCTTTTGGCTGAGGAATCAAGCTGGAATCAGTCACAACACCTTTCAAAAGATATAATGAACGGTTGCTAGCAAACAGTGGCTTATTTACACATCAAGCAGATGCTAAGTGACACTTGATGAATGTGAGACCAGTATTCCCTCACTATTAGGCCACATTTTGTTCTCCGCCATACCCCCGTTAAAATATCTGCCTTTTTTAGCAGCTTTATGCTCCCCAAAGTGCTAATTGTGTCTGTTCGTGTTGGGAAGGTAGCATAGGGGTTTAAGAGCTTTTCTGAAAACAACAGCCTGCATCTGTTTTTATGTTTCTCTGACAGTGGACTGAAAGCAGTCCCGACAGCAACAAACATAAGCAACCCTGAGTTTGCTTCTGTATATCCTTACTCTAAGATTTCATTTTAAAAAAGACATTTAAAAAAATGATTATCTGGACACACACACACGTACACACAGGTGACTGCACTGTACAGTCCTCTCCGTAGCCACGGCTGGCTTGCAGCAACAGTGCGTCACTGCAGAGTGCTAAATGCATTCGGGAGAACAATGACGCACTCACAGAGCTATTACCAGGCTGACAGGGCTTTCCCTGCTCACAGCTATGTGATGATAGGCTAATGACGCCATTCAGACTCTGAACACACTGCATAGCTGTCTCTATGATGAACAACTGCATCAAGCGCTCCTAATATATTTTTCTTTGACAAACAAGCACAAAGACCTTTAGGTAATGGTGCAGTATCTCTACAGTTTTACTCTCTTTCAACAAACGGTATTGTGTGTGTGTGTGTGTGTGTGTGTGTGTGTGTGTGTGTGTGTGTGTGTGTGTGTGTGTGTGTGTGTGTGTGTGTGTTGTCTACAGAACTTAGTAAGATTTAAGCACGACAAAATGTGCTCCATTGTCCCTTTATCGAACACATCTGTATCGTTTATGTTGTCATGTGTTTAGCCATATGCAGTATATGATGAGCACGATGACATCAGGTCTTTCTCTAAAAGCTTTATGAGTCTTTATGCTGGATGTTTTCTTACGTGGTGTAAAACAACATCGGGTGTACAAGGTCACAGAGAAGTGACTTTTTGTGTTGCGACATATGGTGATCGTCACTAAAACGGAAGCTTGTCTCTTGGTATTCAGGACAAAAGAGCAGAGCGACTCTGAATACAGAGATGACCGCTCTTTGAGGGTGAGAAATGCACAGCGAGCTCCAGGATGACACTTCAGCTCCTGAGAGGAGAATTTGGCTGCAGATGCACCTCTTAGCAGCCTCTCTTCCTTCCTACTCTCCCTTCCAACTCTTCCTCTCTGGCCGGGAGGGGGAGTAGATAGGGGACAGGGAGGAAGGGAAGAGAGAGGTGAGAGAGAGGGGAGGGAGGCAGTAATGTGATGCAGCAGTGTGCAGTACAGACAGAGGAGCTGTGTGAATGCCAATAACCAATATATTCCCCAGCCTCAACAGACACTCGCACAGTTTTGTAAGAACATGGTGCTCGTAACATAAAACCAATGATTTTCCGGCAGACTATTTCCTCAGAGTGCCATGAAAGCTTACACTGAAATAATTCACTGAGAAACACGGTACTAATAAAATGTGACTGTTTTATGTGGACTGGTTATGCAGAAAGATGCTGTGAACTGTACTGTGTACTGGGGTCTTAGAATAAAGACCATTTTAAAAAGCTCCAGTTTATTCAAAGTACAAATACACAATAATTTCACACTAACCTCTTGTGGTGTGTTGCCATGAAATCATCCATCTCTGAGATTTCTACCTCCACCCAAATTGGGTTCACCTTGAGGTGACCAGATTTAATTGGAATTACTTTTCACTGTTCAAAATGTCCCAATGAACACTCCTGACAGTGCCTCTGGTGGGAAATCCAGCTTCTTGGGGACATTGTTTCCGGAGAGAGATGTTGCGGATGAAATTTGAAATGTGAGGCTTCAACACTGCAAGCAACACAATCTCAATTCCAATCACCGCCTTAGTATTATTAGGGTGGAGGCAGATATCTCCGAGATACACGTCTCAAACCCCTGTGGATATTAAAAATAATTTGAAAATACACAACCTGAAAAAATCTGCCACTTCCTTACAGAGCCCCTCCCCCAACACACGAACGTGCACATGACCAATGAGGGCACGAGATAAATTTGTGCACAGATGGAAGGTTGACAGGCAGGTAGGCCATCCAGTTATTTTAGCCGGGCCGGCTCAAATGATTGGTCGTGCTTTTTACAGTACTATGGCTTCCGCAGATGACATTCTTTCATGGATTTTGTGTCAAAGCACTTAAGATATTCATTGCTATCGGGAGTATTCCATGGAATATAACAAAAAGTGTATCTCGAGTTGGTTTCTCAAACTTACCTACCCCACCTTTAATAGAGTCCTTTTTAAGTCATCAGATAGTGTGGTAATCAACTCATCTCCTCATGTACAAAAAAGAACATACTGTAAACAATTATCTCTAATTCAAATAATACTTTGTCCGTACAGTAAGTGTCTCCACTTATTTAACCATTATCTCCAATATGTGAAGTTATATATGGTAGAGTATGGATCCCAGTCTTACTTATATCTCTGTTAAGTGTTATCACTTTACCCATCCCCATGTCTTTTACTTCCCTGTCCTTCATCCTCATCCAAACGCTCTTTCAACATGCAAGCTAACCCTCACGACTACAGAACTTAAACATGTACATTACAAATGTAATCAAACTAAGTAGCCCGGTTGACTCATTATTGAGTGCCTCTATCTCACCAATGGCCATATTATTATTATGTGAGTGAATGAGTCAGGAGTGTTTGTGTGTGTGTGTGTGTGTGTGTGTGTGTGTGTGTGTGTGTGGTCACTCACACAGTGCGCCTGCACAAGCCCTCTCACCAAGGGCGTTCAGTGTCACTGAGAACAGAGCCATTCTCTGAAAAAGATCCTTCAGATCCGCACACAAAGCAACCTCTACTGACGCTAACAGTTACACACACGCATGGAACCTGTGAGCATGTTTCTCTGTGTGCAGTCTATGACACACACACACACACACACACACACACACACACACACACACACACACACACACACACACACACACACTAAGATTGATAATAAGATACCTTTTATTTTTTAATTTTCCCAGAACAAAGAATTGTCCCAGAACAAAGAAACTCCCACTGCAACACCACAAATACACACTCACATGCACACACACACAAGCGCACTCCCTCTGTGCTCTGTTTATCAGGGCCAGGCCCATCGATCATCTTAGCCTGGTTGCCCGGGTAACCCCGTTATTATTCAACATACGGAGCAACAGCTTGCAGAAAGATGTGTGTTTGTGTGTGTGTGTGTGTGTGTGTGATCTTTTGTGTGTGAGTGTGTGTGAGTGTGTGTGAGTGTGTGAGTGTGTGAGTGAGTGAGTAAGTGTGTGTGTGTGAGTAAGTGTGTGTGTGTGAGTGTGTGTGTGTGTGTGTGTGTGTGTGTGTGTGTGTGTGTGTGTGTGTGTGTGTGTGTGTGTGTGTGTGTGTGTGTGTGTGTGTGTGTGTGTGTGTGTGTGTGAGTAGAGATTCCCGTTGGATAATAGGCAAAGCAGCCACTGATCCAGGCATCCTCCCTGTTCTGCATACCTGTGAGGGTGCACAGACACACACACACACACACACACACACACACACACACACACACACACACACACACACACACACACACACACACACACACACCAATTGGAGCATTGCTATCGCTCTATTAACATTTCACATTCTTCTCATGCCTATCACCCACACCGCCTCCTCGGCTCACATCCCACACTTGTGATTTTCATTCAACAATCTTCCGCCATTTTTTGTATTCCCTGCTTTGCTGCATTTCATTCAGCTATCACCCCTATCTGCTAGCTCCCCCTCTTATTTTTCATTCACATTATGCGGCTCTGAGGCTCATTCATACACAGCACCACTCCTTACAGCGGCAAAAAGTAGAAAGGAGGGGAGGGGGGGGGNCAGGGTGATACAAGACTATCTGATCAGACGTGCGCCACCCCCAGCCAGTGGGAAGTGTCCGATGTCTGCTGGTTCTATTATTCCCCTGAAAGCTGCCCGCTCTTCCCAGCCTCGCTGCTGTTTTTATTCCAAGTGTTAGGAGGAGAAGGTGTGTGCATGCCTGTGCCAACAGTAAGATATGGATGAAGCACCATATGCAAGTAGAGGGGAGGATGAGTGAAAATGGATGGAGGAAAAGGACAGAATACAGGTGAGTGGTGAGGGAAAGAGTATGTGAGGGAAAGAGTATGTGAGGGATACCAGTGAGGGGAGAAAAGGTGGGAAAGGTCACATGGAAACATTTAGGAACTCAGATTGAGAAATGAGGGATTAACTTCCCGTGTGCAACAGCATATCTGATATCAGCTGCTGAGACATAACTCCTGACTTCAAATCTCTCTCACTCTACCCCCATGCTCTCTATTTTGCCAGTGACTTTCCATCCCATCAGCATTTGGTGTGTGTGTGTGTGTGTGTGTGTGTGTGTGTGTGTGTGTGTGTGTGTGTGTGTGTGTGTGTGTGTGTGTGTGCGTGTGTATTTTTAACACTGCGGCAAAAGGGAAGTGAGGACTGTCACCTAAGATCTCCCTATTAACGCTGAAATAATATCCTCCTGTTCCTCCTGTGCCATGTGTGCTGCAGGTTTACAAACAAACAGTAAGCTCTTACGTGCAAGGCATAGTGTCTTCACAGTGCACGTAGTGATATGGGCACACAATTACACAAACATATGTAAGACATGTCAAATCATTGGAGATTTACTCAAGAGCGCAACTATCACTATTGATACTGTTTATTACGTATTAAACACATTAAATACTGGGGGAAAACGATATATAACAGACAGCAGCAGTGGCTGATAGATACTCAATAGATGTGCAAGTCTCTCCTGCCAATTTCTGAATGAGCCGTAGCTCAACCTAATAGCCCATCAAGAGTTAGTTGGACTCCTGTGAAAAGTGTAGCTCCCACAGATCTCCACACATTAAACACCTCCGCTCCATCTATATATAGATGGACTGATTCCTGACACACCGGTGGACATCTTTGATACCAAATACTGACAAGAAGTTAGAGGGGAGGGCAGTGGAGGCATAAGTGAGGCAATGGTCGATGAAAAAGAGAGGGGAGACATCGAGGATGAAATAGAGGACGTGAGAGAGCATCAGGAGGTGATGGAAGGCCGTGAGGGAGGGGCAGGGGGGGAGAAGGGAAGGGTGTGAGGAATGAATGAGCAAGATGGTGCGTGCAAGAGGCAGAGAGGGTCGGTGACGGAGGAGAGACTTTAAATTGTTGCTAGCATGCGGTAATGTTCCTTATAAAAAGGCATAATGTCATTGTTGTCAAGGCACTGGGCCATACATAGTTACACAACAGCTGACTGACCAGTCACACTCATGGTGTTTCACTATTCCTCTGCCAGTAAACACCGTTAACATCACCCTCAGGAGCTGGAGGAGCCCAAAGGGACTGGGCACTGATGTGAGTGGGTGAGCTAAATAGAAGCAGCAGTGCAGGATATTTAGGGAGGGTGAAACACACCCTATAAGTCTATTACATGCACAGTGGGGCGGCACTCAAAAGGATTTTCATAATCAAATTATACTCTTTATTAAAAGGTGGGTAGGTAAGTTTGAGAAACCGGCTCGAGATACGCTTTTTGTTATATTCCATGGAATGCTCTTAACATCCCGATAGCAATGAATATCTTAAGTGCTTTGACAAAAAATTCATAAAAAAATGTCATCAGTGGAAGCCGTAGTAATGTAAAAAGCACGACCAATCATTTGAGCCGGCCCGGCTAAAATAACTGGATGGCCTACCTGCCTGTCAGCCTTCCATCTGTGCACAAACTTATCTCGTGCCCTCATTGGTCATGTGCGCGTTCGTGTGTGTTGGAGGAGGGGCTCTGTAAGGAAGTGGCAGATTTTTTCCGGCTGGTTTCTCCAAAATGACCTACCCCACCTTTAATCGTTTCTCTTAAATATAAAAAGAATAGAGGACTATGNATTATCTTTTAAATTGACAAACATCATATGTGTAATTGGTGGCACAATTCAAACGGGATCGAAAGATAATCTTTCTCTCTCCNCCCTATAAGTCTATTACATGCACAGTGGGGCGGCACTCAAAAGGATTTTCATAATCAAATTATACTCTTTATTAAAAGGTGGGTAGGTAAGTTTGAGAAACCGGCTCGAGATACACTTTTTGTTATATTCCATGGAATGCTCTTAACATCCCGATAGCAATGAATATCTTAAGTGCTTTGACAAAAAATTCATCAGTGGAAGCCGTAGTACTGTAAAAAGCACGACCAATCATTTGAGCCGGCCCGGCTAAAATAACTGGATGGCCTACCTGCCTGTCAGCCTTCCATCTGTGCACAAACTTATCTCGTGCCCTCATTGGTCATGTGCGCGTTCGTGTGTGTTGGAGGAGGGGCTCTGTAAGGAAGTGGCAGATTTTTTCCGGCTGGTTTCTCCAAAATGACCTACCCCACCTTTAATCGTTTCTCTTAAATATAAAAAGAATAGAGGACTATGTAAATTAAAAGATGTCAAGAACAAAATATGGATAAATTCATGCACACGGTTAGAAAATAGCTACCAAAACAACTGAATAATACCCAGCGGGCAACACAGGCTATGCCTCTCTTATGCAACAAACCAATGACTTCACCTTACATTAAGAAAACATACAGATGAAGCCATCAGTTGTTAAGTATTAAATTAAAAAAATGAAATACAGACTGTACAGAACATTTTGTGCATGTGTCTGTAGGCGTTTTGTTCTGAGAAAGCTTCATTTGCTATCCTTCTGAATTACTTATTTGACATGACCAAGCACTTCAGAAAAAAAAATCTGATTCTGAAATGTGTGCACTGATGGCAAGACACACCAAAAACATGTTTAAGAAGTGCTTTGGTCCACAGAAAACACATGTTCTTGGTGTGCCTGTGGAGATTTTGCAACATGCCCTCTAAATCTGGTGCACTTATGTAAACATGGAAGGAACATGGTATTCAGTATGGTACTCCCAGGAAACCAGCACACACACACACACACACACATACTTACACACACTCACACACACACCTCAGCTCCACTCAGTGCAGAAGAACAGAGCAATTACATCATCAACCCTCGCCTTAGGGAGCGAGGCATGAGCGCTGACCACTGAGAGACGTGGGGTCATTACATCACTGGCAGCAGCCTGAAGCAAGCAAGCCATAAAAGAACGAGGAAGAAAGAGCGGTGGCTGTGTGTCAGGCGGGAACTAGACGGTGTGTGAGGTGATCATCGCTAATGCTCCGTAATGCTGCCCACAGGTTACGTTGAGGGTCAGGCACTGCTTGACGCAATGCAGTGACACACATCCCCCCCCGGGCCGTTACTCCGTACCGAGCATTGTTATGTCACATTATAATGCCATATGTGACACACAAAGTGATTTTATAATAACATTCCATTATAATCAATACTGGAATGTGCAGGTGGCGTTTTGTTGCACAAACACGTGTTTTATAACTGTGGGCCTATTGATAACCCTTCCTACTTCCATATTTCTGTACATTTACATGCACTTTTACCCTTGGTTCTTCATATTACTATGCCAATAAATGATACTGCCCTCTAAATAAGCAACTCTAAATCATTTTAAAGGCAGAGACAACACTGACCTCATGCCATTGTGGAAAAGTGGGAGTCTGAGTGGGCAGTGCAGCTTCGAAACTGGATGTGGTATTATGAATGATTTGACCACCTCTAAGTCATAAGGGACTAGCAGATCAATACTGTATGTACTCAAAAAACACAGTTAGCGTTTTTTTCCAGTGCTTTTGTAAAAAAAAAAAAAACATTATTTTAACAAGTTCACTGTCGAACACATGAGGACAAGATAGAGTGAACATGAGAACTGTATCTGTAGATACAAACTGAAAACATAAAACAGGTCCTAAATAGATACTTATGATGCCCAAATGTATGATCATGAAGAAACATGAGATCACGTACTATTGGGTGGCTCAATTACCGGATTTTGGACAACAAGGAATATATCTATATCAGGCTTTGAATAAACCAAGAATAATTATCAATCATAGTCTTGTAGAATTATTATGATCCTAATGCCAGCATCAAGTTGGAAAGTGACCAAAATGGATTCAGTAGTGCCACAATCTCTATTGATCCAAACATAAAACCGAAGAGATCCCACTAATGTTTAATCATGCATGCTTGGATAATGAAAGTCACTTTATTTAGTTTTATTTCAGATTATCACAACTCCATACAGAGACAGCAGGATCAATCCTAACTTCAAGACTATAACCAGATAATCCTGAGAGTTCATGACAAGGACAGAGGCTTACAGAGAAGCAGAAGAGGATCACCGAATGCTGACTGTCTTGAGAAAAAGCAGGTGTAAATAGGGCGGGGGACGAGGACAGAACAGGTAAAAGCAGGTTTTTGACAATATACATGCATGAAACTGAAAGAAACATTATGACAAATACAGGTATAAACCGAGGAAGGAGAAATACATCAAAATGGTCATCATCATGCAGGGCTCCAGCTGTCCTCATCCAAGCCCTCCTCCCTCCCTTATATCTTCCTATCAGTGCTGTACAGATTGTCTTAATGGAAGTGACCTCCATCTGAAACAGTTGAGTGGCCCAAACCTGATTAGTTATTTACCTCACTTCCATCTCTCCTTTCTAGGCACTGTGGCGCCTCAATTCTTCCTTTACGTCTTCCCTCCTCTCTGCCAAATTATGCCTCGGTCCTGCTATAGTGATGGTAATGTATTGTGTCACTTTAAACGAGAAAATAGTCCCTCTGGATTTACCGATTTGAAAAGTGAGGGTAGCAGGGAAACGTGCACAACCGTGGCAAGCCTTTAATCAAGCGTGGTGATATCTAAGTGCTTTTAAGAGTTCCTCATGCCTTTGCTACACGTGAGGATTTACACATCTTCACAGTGGGCTCCCTGATGTAACTGCCTATCTGTGCATGTGTCCTCCAAGTCCTCCAGGAGGGGTGCGATATATTGGCTTCTAATTGGTTTATATCAGTGTACAGAAAGCGGTGTGCACTGGAGTTGCCTGCTGCAGTGCAACGCAGGAGAGAGGAAAGAGAAGATATTTTATATATCAGACTCCAGAGTGTCTGAGCCCACTCACGCCTGTGCTGTAGGTGTGCCTGTGACGCACACTGAAAAAGTGAGGCTGCATACTTTCTCTGTCCGTCAGGGTTAGGGTTAGGGTCTGTATGTCAATGCTCCTCACATTGTTTTGACAAGCGTGGCTCCAGACCATCATCATCTAAATAAATAAAAAAGGCTCACATTGGGAGAACAAAATAGACCACCAAATCCCTCTATATTTCTGTTCAGGTATTACAGTTACAACAAAAGCTTTGAAAGCTGTAAGAGTAAATACATCTGTGTATAACTCATCAATAAATAAAACAAATCACTGAAATGAACAGCTCTAAAGCAGAACACTCTTTAGAATCATCACTAGGCAAATCAATATTTCATATAGAAATGATGAAGAGATAAACTCGTACTCTGGCTTTGAATAAATATTTAAATCAATCCACCAGCTTTTAGCTCTGAAGCCAATTGCTTTAGATTTAGCTCAATTCACATACAGGTCTACTCTATGTTTAGTAGTCACAGCACCGTGTTCCTGCTTCACATGTTTTACTGAGCAGCAGGGTCTTTTAGAATCAGGTACTGCAGGTAATGCTTGGTGCGCCAGAACTGATTCTATTTGTAAGGGATTGATGACACCTTGTGGACAAGTTGGGAAATTTCACTCCGAAGCCCAACTTTCTTGAGCAATAAATTGTCGCTTTGCTAAAAAACTAAGCTCATCTTCCCTTTACAGAGAGAATACAGAATATGTTGTATGATTATATACCACAAAGCTAATAGGACTTTCTTTCAATGCATCTTGTACATCAGTTAAGCAACCAAAATGTAGTGTAAAATGTCTCAAAAGATAAAGAGTAGGGACGAGTATTGATGTTTACTATTTTCTTCGATATCGACTGAACTGTGTCTTTTTTAAAGACTACAAACATCTGTCCATTTCCCAAAAATGTAAAGATAGTAAGACAACATTGGCATGCAAAAAGTCAAACGAAATGTGTTTAACACATAAACAAGTTTTCATGTCACAGGCAACATATCTAACAAACAATTATTACGATTATGGCTCATAATAAATCTGGTGATGCATTGCCAACAGAAATTCGTATTTTTAGATAATACCACATACAGTACAGGTGTCAAATCAGTAAATACTTTATAGAAATAAAAGTACTACGGCCTTTTCTACTACATCAACCAGAAGGAAGAGTCTATAACAATGGCTGCCTAGGAGGTTTTTTTTTTTAAAGTATAGTGATGCTGATGACAGCATTGACAGCCATACTAAATTAATTAAACTCTCATGACAGACGGTCACGGACACTTTTTCCTTTGACACCAGAACCAAGAGAGATGACAGGAAGAGGGCTCAGAGCAACAACAGTTATTAGTTTGACTCTAACAGGGAAACCCCAAAATGGTGACAGTAGTCCAGAAGGATTTAGAGTGATGTATACACTTTGTACCTCATACAATCAGAATAACAAAGCCACTCACCAAGTATTAGTATAGAGTCTTCTTGCTTGACGTGTTTTTCCAGAAGGTGCTTGAATTTAGAAAAGCAGCCCAACCAGTCAAAACTCTGCTCCGTCTTGTATCTTTCATCCCAGTAGTCAACGTCGTTGTACCTGGAGTTGTCATCCGGCAGGTAGTTCATATTCTCTGTGATGTAACAATGAAAACAAAGACATCAGAATAGAATCAATTTCAGAAAAGGAAGAACTGCTTTTACTGTGTACATCTACCTGTTTCAATGCCAGGCTGTCAATTTTCCTTTGCTTGGTTTATATCAGGTAAAATGTGAAGATACCGCCCAAATGCCAAGAGGTCTATAACATAACCAAATAACAATTCAGTTTGTGATTCAACTCAATTCCAAACACTTTATTCTTAGAGGCTAGATAACACATGTGTCTGTAGCCTACATGGTATATGCCATTATTCAAAGAACTACTGATCTATGCAAGATGACATTTGAAGCCAGAAGCAGAGAAGTACAGTAACATAATAAACAAACAAAAACATATTGTAACATTTTTTTTTAAAGGAGCTGTACAGTGTAACATTGACAATGATATAAGAAGATAATATTAGTCCAAAATGTAACCTGTCAATATTCAGACCATAATAATGATCTATCCTCTATTATTTGGTTGTGTATAATTTGAATAGGTCGATTTATTTTGTTTTCATTTCATAGTTAATCTGATGCTCCCTTATAGGCCTCAATGTTCTTACCACTTTCTTATCTGCAGGTTTTTTTTAAGCAAGGCGTTATAGTGATTGCAAATTACTTATATTGACAGTGCTTACTCACAGTAGTTTACGTTGTATTCTATGTGAATGGTTTATGTATCATAACGTCTGTGATAGTTGTTTGTTTTAGCTGCCTGCAAGTTATGGCTATCCTTTTCCTAAATACTTCAGTTTGTGATAATGTTTTGGCTATTATTACTCGCTTATGACTGTAGGAAGCTGCATTGCTTGCTACACACACGCTACAAATGCAGCTAACCTTTCCTCCAACAACATTTTATTCATAGTGGTAGCAGTAAATCATATTTTACCAGACATAAACACATAATTGTTTTTCTGTAAGGTTCACTCTCTCCGGTGGCTTCGTAAAGTTTCACCATTCAACTAGTTAGCTTTATGTCTCGTGAGATCTGAAATGAAATGGGTCTTTATGCCGCGGTGCTAAAGTAAGTGTAGTGAGATAAGATAGTGAAACGAGCACAAACGTTAGCAATTTAAGCATGCGTTAACACAATAAACAGAAACTTTAGGTTTGTGTTGTCGTTTTGAACTCCCTCGCTGTGCACTATCTTTGAATGGTCCTGCCCCGGTGCATGGCACTGCGCATGCGTACTTTATATCGCAGGCAGTTCAATTCAAATGGTTTCTCAATAAAGTTGATTTAAAACTGTAACACATCCTATACATGATTTTCTTTGGATTACATAGTATTATTTGGCTACTTACGAGTTCCTCGTTTCCACCAGTCACTCTTGAATCAGTAAAAACGCCGGGGCGTAACTGTGTCAAAATCCACGTGTTGTAGTTTCCCAACCTTAAAGCTACAGTGCTGCAGACAGTGAGGGTGCGCAGTTACATCCACAACAGAAGGAAACATGGTGAGAAAAAAGGGAGTTAAAGTTCACAGTCTTTAGAGGAATTATTAGTTTGAACTGAAGTAAGAAAAATGTTTAATCATTTATGGTTCAGAGAATGAGGCATTGTAATGTACAACTCATTTCACATGTACAATGCTTCAAATAACAGCCTCATGTCAAATAAACCAGATCTACCTAATTTGGTGAGATAGAATTTCTGTAAAATCAATTTCAATGAATTGATTCGACAATGTATTGCCTTTAAAAAATCCATGTTCTCTAACAAATCAATGCAAAACTGTATTGATGTTTTTGGTGGAAAACTTCTTGAGTGTTTTCAATTGCTTCAATATCATTTTCTAAATGACTCCTAATCAATGCAGCATTGTCTAACATTTTATTTAGTCTTTTATATGTTTATGTTTCCAATAGCTTCCAAACCATGTGGTATTTCGTAACAATGGTCTTTCTATTTATCTGATATTAAGGAGTGGACGCAGCTAAATTGGCTCACATTGGCAATCACAAACCTGTACCCCATCCTCCCATCCTCCCATCCTCCACAGTTTTTACATCTGCAACATGGAGATGCCTTACAATTTGGTTCTGTATAGGTATTGGGGCTTCCAGAGACCCACAAGGCCAAACGGTGGAAGGCGATCCCCCTTGGTCAAACCCTCCAGTCGAGATATTATTGTAGTTTCCTCCTTGTGACTGTAGATGGCAGAAAAGACCAGGGAGTGTGCCCACAGGGTTAGTAACACTGGTGGAATTTAGCCTGTAGAGTGGCATACAGAGAAATCCCCAACCAACTGCACCAGAGAAGAAATACCTAAATCTTGTTTCAAACAAGACTTTAAAGTTGTGTGGCTCTCTCAATAGCTCTTCTCTCCTCTCCTATGATGGCCAAGTAACTAAGGCCCTGATCCTCGAATGCCCTCTTCTTTGAAAAAAAAATTCTGTCACGTCAAATACAGCTTTCAGACTCCATCTGCTGTGCTTAACTTTAACACAATGATCATTTATCATGATGATAACTATACTTTACTGCAAAGGCATCTGAAGGATGTTGTATTTTGTGCGCTTTAGCAATGTGGGGCATCGTGCTATTTTCATAAAACCATGGTTTTAGTTAGTTATTTTTAACAAATATGGAATTGCTTATGACAAAAACAAAAATCAACACTTACACGATTAGACAGGCACAAGATTGGAAGAAGTGTAATTTGAAAGTTACATCAACAACTTTGAAAACATTTTACATGAAGAAAATAACACACTTTCCGTTGTAAAGATGAGACTGAAACTCTATTGAATATTGGGGGAACATAAATGCCAGCGATAAACAAATATTGGCAACGTATTGTAAAAAAGAGGCTTTAAAGCTTGCAGTATAAGTATAATAAGTAAGTATAATAAGTATAATAATCCACTGCAGGTTAGCTCATGTAGGGCTCAGAGCACTATTGCCTTTTGGACCCCCATGTAGTTCCTGGGATTTACATTTTCTTTATGCCGTGACTGCAAAAAAAGTTACAAAAAGCACATCAGATATGGAAAAACAACAATCTAGAAACACTTAACAAACCATTTAAAAAGAATTCCAACTCGTGTAGTGTAGAGAGGACTGTAACTTTATTGCAACACCATTTCTTGTTAGAAGAAATGATTTTTCGCTTATTTGCCTGAAAGTAAATAATAATAATAATAATAATACATTCAATGTATATAGCGCTTTTCCTGGTGCTCAAAGCGCTTTACAAGCAAGTAAAGAAGAAAAAAAAAATAAGGGCGAGGGGAGAGGATTAGGAGTTGAAGGCAAGAGTTACGTTTTGAGGGATTGTTTGAATGATATAATAATAATACATTTTATTTCTATAGTGCTTTTTTTGGCATGGGGAATGACCTACAGTATTTTACTGTTTATGTAAAAGCATTTTTAGAACATATCAAAGAAATGTGGACTCTAAAGCTTGACACTATTAGCATATTTAGTTTCATTGAGCCACCAAATCATCCTCAACATTCTGCCTATTTTTTTTATAAACAAGTGTAGTCTGCCTTTCATATGGTATTAGAAAAGAATGAAGGAAATGTGAAGTGCTTTGATTCTACCGAGATAACTGACTCTCCTCCTTAATAGTGGATTAGCAATAAACGACTGCACACCGCTATATAAGTTTAGAGAATTACGGTTTATTGCAGTTCAGTGAGGGTGACATGGAGGGATATGCATAACGTTTTTCAGTTTGGCACTTGATGCACTGCAGGCAGAATAACTTCCCTCTGTGAGCTGTTAGAAGGATGCAGGATTAGCCTCTCTCAGGGCAGGCAGCGCAGCCATTTATGAGACATTGAGGTTGCTTTGACACAGAAAAAGCAACTGTCATTGATGAAGATGCATTGCATTTGATCTCCACACCACTGTACTTTCTAGTTATAGATGAAAGAGGTTTTCTAGTGTGATCGCCAATGTGAGCCAATAACTTTAGCTGCAGACAACTTTTTAATGTCAGATAATAAAATAGAATGAACATTGTTGAGTTATCAGGGAATTTCTTACTTCTTAATTTCTTATGAACAATATCCAAAAAAGGTGATCCCTTAAAAACAGCAGCGTGATACTACCATCTATACAGGGGGATTCATGACGTTACTTTCCTGCAAAATAAACGTTTGTTTATTTCATGTAAAAAAAATATGGTTGGTGGAAGACAGAAAGAAAGTTCCAACATGAAGCTGTTCAAACCAAGGTGTCTGTCTCTTCTTGAGTAGCTGGGTCATTATCTGGAAAGATACATTGTTGTTGAGGTTTTTTTTGGCTTTTAGAGCACCAGAAGAAGAGTGTCTTTAAATGATCATTACCATTATATTCAAAGAAGGCAGGTGATGGGCAATTCAAGCATTTTGTGTAGCACAGGTGTAACTAACAAGTTAGCCATGACAGTGAGACAGTGAGCCTGAATGAAAAATAAAACTGAGGTAGTTTATGGAATTCAACCTTCATTTATTTCATTATTACATCTCAAATTTTACTGTCGAGTCTCAAAATGTCTTCTCTTTGCCTATTGTTGTTCTTTTTCAAGATAATCTACTGTTCTAAATTGCAGGCTGTCATGTGTACATAGTGCACTGCAGTCTGATTCACAGCTTAAAGCAGGCAATTGCATGCATTTTTGTAAAAAAAGAAAAAAACTTCTAAATACTTGAAGCATCAGACTGAAGCCAATGACCTCCATAGGTGTAGCAGGTTGATGCAACAAATGGCAAAGAATGACTTGAGAAATGTTTGAAGCATTTCAAAAAAATATTCTTCGCACACTCTCCTGTTGGTTCATCAGGTTTGCTGCGTGTGTTGAATTGAAGTCTACCAACCCATACTGTAAACTGTAGGTTTGCCGCTGCATCATAATTATGTAACCCTCATGCTGGCACCAGTCAGAGTAATACCAGTGATTAAAAGTGGAGCAGCAATAAAACATATCCCTGAACCATTTTAATTGCACAATAGCCTGGAGGGGGAAAAAAGCAAAGATAATAATAATTTCAATCCGATGTTTGGGCTACACTCTGGACCTGATTGGAGACACAGGGAATCATTTGCCACAAATTCCTCTGCATAGTGGAGGCACTATCACAGACCACGTGAGAGGAATATTCAATGACGGTCCCCGGCAGACCGGTTCATCTCCTGGCACTCCTCTGCTGCTGACATGGACTGCTGGACACTGTATTCTCTCAGCTCCCCACTAACGGTCGCGGAGGGAGGGCGATACTCTTTCTGAATGTAATCTTTGCCGTTTTTTCCTCTTCTTTTTCTGTTCTTTTTTCTTTGATTTCTTCTACAAGTCGCACAGTTAGGGGAGGGGATGGCTTGGCCGTGCATCAGCAGAGTGTGCTGCCTGGCTCGCTTCTGGAACCAGTTCGACAAATCGGACCTCTCCGTCCCGCTCACCATCCAGAACTACTCGGACATCCCGGATCATGAGGTGCGCTCCATCACCAAACAGGTCTCCGCCTCGGAGCGCGCACCCGGGAATAAGTACGCAACCCCGGACCCGCGTGGCCCCTCTCATGCGCCCAGAGATGCCCCGGGGACCCGAGGATCCCTCAAGGCACGGAAGGAGCAAAGTTACAAGCCCCGGGAGGAGTATCACCCACCCGGAGTGCCTTTCAACAGTGTGACCCAGTACAAGCAGGATTTCAAACCTTGGCCCATTCCCAGGAAGGAGAATTTCCCTTGGATTAGTAACGGGGGCAGCAGGGCAGACAGTGCTCCGGACAGCCCGGAGAACGGGTACCACAGCCAGGCACACCCGGGGGAGGGCGAGGAGCGGGGCAGGGGGCAGAGGGGGGCAGACACCCAGGGGGTGGATGAGAGCAAAACCAGCTCCTACAGGTAGGACATGTCCGCCTCTGGTTTCAGCAACTGTCGCTGTCCTCTGTGTGAATGCTGGTGCTTGCTTTGATGCTTAATTAGATTTGTGTGTTTTAAAATTCATTGACTTCCATGGTCGACCCAGCAAGCTGTGTAGGTCATCAATTATTCTCTTTGGTTGGATGTTGCATTTTATTTCAGGTTATGTAGACATCTCCTTTCCTATCAATTACAACTATCAATCAAAGAATGTTAGCTTTATGTTTACTAAGGGTTTTAGCCTTTTTAGATAAAAAAATAAGTAAAACTGTGCAGTATACTTCACAATAAAAAAATATATTTGAAAATGTTGGATTATTGTTTTGTTGATCATCTTGCAATCACTCAGTTTTTGTACAATCCCTTGGTTGGTCCAGACCCCTATAAGTTATATAAATAACCCATAGTAGGCCTACCAACATTTTCAATATGAGCATGTTATCGAAACACATTTAAAAATGCAATAGAATAGATCGAATGGGAGGGATGAAGCCCTATTTAATTGTCACAAATACATGCACCCAGCGCACACAGTGAAATTTGCATTTAACCCAAGTAGTAGGAGCAGTGGTATTTCACTGCTTTCAAGCATCATATACATTGAGTCTTACACTTCAAACAATGCAAATTGACACCATATCTCACTGCCTGGTTGATGTCATTTAAACCTAGACTTTAGGAAGCTTTTGCACCAAGCTTTAGGAGACTTTACAAGACAACTTTTTTCACATGATATGCACTCCCCATGACAAATAAACGTATATTTAGGTATGAAGCTGGTATGATCCCCCTTTAAGTTACTCTCAGACAAACTTTTGCCTCTTCCTCCAGGCAAGAGTACAGGCAGTGGACCGGGGTGAGACCAGCCAAAAGTACGAGGAAAAATCCTTCAACTCAGTACTCCAGCCCGGGGACAGAGGCCACTAACGTCCCACGTGAGACTAGCTACCAGGCTGCCTACAGTGGGGACGTCCCGTCTATAGGGCTGCATCATAAGGAGCAAAATATCACATCTGCTGCCCCCAACGTACACCCTACTGGTGGCCCCCAGCACATCCCCACTGCCCTGCCAGCTGGTGGTTCACCCACCCCCTCCAGCCTCCACCTGAGTGAGGCAGAGGTAAGCAAAGACAGAAATGTTAGTCAAATTGTGTGTTTTCACGATATATTAAAGCAAAAGCTGCTGCCAGTTTGTGTGGAGGAGCCATGCAACGTACAAAGGGCTCATTGGCGGAGCTACAGGTTTGAATTGCAGCATGCAGCATCCTCCCTAAATCCAGCTTCTCTCGTCTCCCTGGTGGCCTGTCGCTGATGGGGCGCTTCAGAAAAGTGATACAGCATCCTGTCCTAAAGCAGCTCAAAGTGACCCAGCAGTTTAAACAGGCCATGTGCTCTGTTGGGCAACAGACTGCTGGTGCTACACACATTACTTTGACCTGAAAAGAAAAGGCTTGATTAGAACAAAAAGTGAATGGCTAATAGTTCTAATTTTGTTACACTTTGGTCAGAAAAACAAAGAAAACCTGTAGACAAGTGTAAAGACATTGGTCTAAATGGGAGTCTAAATCATGAACGGGCAATGTTTTTTTGGACCTGCAGCGATACTAAAATACAGTAAAAATATACATAATGTTGAAGAAATGTAACTGAGTTATTTTGAAAAAGTGTCCTTAATATGGCCAGGGGCAGAATGACAAAGGTTAAAGAATCGACCAAATATTCACACAGTTTCACATTTTGCCCCAGTTCTTTTGCTCTCAGGAAAGGCAAGAGGTCTGGGACAGAAAGAAGCAGATGTCGGACAGAAGCATAACTCAACAGGGCAAGAGGATTTGCTCAGGATGCTGAATATTCATCAGCTCAGTCAGGTTGTTTCAGATTATCGTAGGATAAACTGTCTGAGGGGACACGACCCCCTTTCCTCCGTCCCCTCCCTGTGATGTTGCTCAGGTCAGCTGTTTTGCGTGACAGTAAGTGTGACAGATTTGGGGAATCTCCAGAGGTTTAGTGGCATCCCTCTTCCCGCCCACACATCACGGCGCCATCTGCCAGTGGGGATCTGGTCTGGGTCGGGTCTGTCTGTCTGGTCTCTCTGCTGCACACTGTGTAGCAATACATCTCACACTGAAGGGTCAGAACATGTGTTTGTGGGAAAAATCCATGTTTGGCGGGTCCTAGATACACTAAGGTCATGATGTCCTTGATATTTGGGAGTTATAGGAACATGGGGAAGTTTACAGGCTACTTTAGAGGATGTTTTGAAGGCATGTTCCAACATTTTGAAGCCTCAATTAACATTTAGCTAAGAAATATTACAAATGTGATTATCTCCCAAACACATTTTTATTTTTAGCAATGTGAGAATACAAGCCTGTGAAAGTAATTAATCTCAGAATGTGTTTTCCTTCATAGACAGCCTACATAAAGCTAAAAAAAAATTGCATTATCTTAAAAAATTCATTGTTTCAAAGCTTTAAACATGGCTGTTTTTCTTCGCAATTGACATTTTGGAAACCGTTTTATTAGGTCAGAGACATTCATTTGACTGATGATATAACTGAATTTAAATGAATACAAAAAATTAAAATAACAATTTTACACATTGGAGTTTTATCAAGGGGGACTTCTGCAACTCCCTGAGGTTAGACAATAATGATGAGAAGAAGAGAGAAAATTAAGTGGTTATTTGCATATTTCTTTTTGAAATAAGGACTACTGCTGAGCGCTTTTGTCCCTCATTGGCTCATGCTGTGTGATGGTGAAGAGTTCGAACTGAGAGATGTCAATTGTAGGACACACTCTATTAATAACACCGGCCCAGTTGGAGAGAGAGTTCATGGCACATTAAGAAGGGATGTGCTGCTGGCAGTGTGATCGGCTGTGCAAACTGCGCTCAATATTACACACACTAAACCCCAAGCACACACATACAGATAGGGCATTGAAACATGTGCAGTTTCAGTGCCCTTTCATCAGCTGTACCACAATCTGCCAGTACACTAGCCTGGCAGCAAATCAAGTTGAACTTAGATAATCCACCCCGGTCACCACAGGCCCACACACTGCCGACTCATTATTGACTCAGCAGCCCCCCGCAGAGGTGTCTGACCAAGCATTACACATCCCACTCCAGTGTGCATTACGCTGGGTCATGGCACTCTGCTGGTATTTGTCTCTGAGGGCATTCTCCCTTTGTGATGCCATTCTGTAAGATACATGCCCAAACCCAACTGTGTTATCACCAGCAGGCGACGCTTCCCCATTTAGCGTGGAGCAGACTGTATCTATTCATTAAAAGATGGAATGGTTAAGTACCAAATAAGCTGCTGAAATCAGAATAAATCTGCTCTTAATGATAAAGGAGTTGGGCAGCCATGAAATTCTCATTATTGCTCAAATCAATCTGTCAAATTGTTTGCCCCCCCACCTAAAACACATTAAAATCCATCTCCACGGATAAGAGCCATCTCTAATTTCATGACACGCAGCAGACAAATGAGTGATTAGGACACGCTGATGCTTTTCATGATGAGAGAGACACCTTTTCTTGCACTCATTGAACCCCCAAACCTAATTGAACCCCCCCCAGTGAGAGGTTTCTGCGATCACTCACATGAGAGAAGGAACGTCTGTTAAACCTGAATCTCGGCTGTCCCACTTGTCACGCTTAAACGAGTGCAGCCCTGAACTCTCTGCACAGAAGTGTGTTTTCGGAATCTGCTATACAAGGCAAACAGATTTGCAAGGATGGGCTTTTTAATCCGGTGTGTGTGTGTGCGTGCGTGCGTGCGTGCGTGCGTGCGTGTGTGTGTGTGTCAGGGATGAGCAACACAAAACCACTGAACGGTGAACACATTTAGCATGCATGTTATTAAATTCTTGGTTGTTGCATAGTCAGCTTATGGCAGCAGCCCCCTAGATTTAAGTTTGTACTCTTAAAGCTCACTGGCTGCCCTGCTTAACTTCTGAACACAATGCATAGCAGTGCTGTGTTTTGGTGAGGCAGTAACACAGTGCACAGATGAAATGGAAAGGCTGCTCACAATAGCTTTAAATCTCGAGCTATCCCCCAATCCGGGCTTTTTTGCTGTTTTCTCTCCCCTTTTTCCACGCTGCCTGGGACTACAGAGGGAGAGTCTGTTCCAAGCTGGCAGGGAGCGAGCAGAGAATTGTGTTAAGAGCAGAGGAAAGGCAAGAGAAGGTTGAGGGAAAAGAGATAAAGCTATGGGGGAAAAGGATGACGACAGAGGAACGATATGCAGCATGTGAAAGATAGGTGATGAGAGAATGGGAAAGGGAGGGAAGTGGGGGGAGGGGGGGTGTAGCTGGAGAGCACAATTTGATGGATTATCTGTTAAAGTGCAATGTTGCACAGGGATGCAGTCTTCTTTGGCACAAATCTAATTCAGGAGAGAGGCAGACCTGGCTGCTACACAGATCAGAAAAGCCGGAGTGTGTGTGTGTGTGGGGGGTGGGCGGAGAGGGGAGGAGGTGAAAACACTCACACACCAAAGTGACTTGCCGAACAACATGAGCTGTCTTTCCTGCCACCCACTGAGCTGTGAAGTCACATTCAAAGTGCTCAAAGACAGCAAGTCATCAATCTCCGTGAAAAAAAAGAAGAGAAAAAGAAAGAACATATTTAAAGGCCAGGGTTTTAAAAAGGGCTGCCATCAGCAGAACTGAGCAGCACTAAGCAGGAAACAGCAACACAGTCCGGACTGCTAGCACTCTGACAGCAGTCCTGATTCATCTTGACAGCACAGTCAAAAGCAGTCTCCTCTAATTTCATGGGTCCAGTGAAGGCACCACAGCTGCTGCCCTCTCTGCTTTAATGTCTCGGATAACCTTAATAGCTGCTGTAATACCTGCATCTCTCTCTCTCTCTCTCTCTCTCTCAGGATCATCTGGTGAGGACCAAGTTACCTCCAAACTCTTCAGCTCTCTTTCAAAGCGGGCCGAGGGTCTTCAACATCTGACAGCTGCTCCGATTTCCAACCGTTCCTCTTTGATCGTTTTAAGAAATCAAGGGGAATGATTTGAGTCCATTCCACAATACAAGAATCTATGCAAGGGAATGTATAATGTTGTGAATCCTGTGGAGCTGCAGCGTCACGACCCGAGTGGAGACAGACAGATAGACCCTTTTACACTCCTACGACCCCTGTTGCTATGAAAAAGAATATGCATGTTAGAAATAGTTTTTTTGTGGTTATAGATGCACAAGAAACTGGCTGCTCTGTGTGTGTGTGTGTGTGTGTGTGTGTGTGTGTGTGTGTGTGTGTGTGTGCACCTGCTGATTTGTCCTTTAGTTGTAAATAATGTCGGGTCTGCTACGGTAACGAATGACATCACTAAGGTCACTAAATGTGTATGCTTACGAGTACTTTCTTGCCCTTTTGGTGTTCTGCTAGAAAAAAAGTTATTTATTTCCCTTGTTAGTTTACCATTTTGAGAAAGTATTGTTCAGTCTATTATTTTGTAAATCTATTGTTAAAGAAAAAAAAATCATGTAAGTGAAATTACAATAAAAGAATATAAGGTTATTAGCACTTTCTATGAGATGTAACTCGGCTCTTTTTTAGGCCCAGTTTAAATAAGTAGTAGGGGTCCCTGCTCTGTCTCTCTTTCAGGTGAGGGGGTCTTCGGCCTGAAAAACATCACGGACCCCTTATTAAACGAAAAGTATGAATAGAGTTCTGATTGCAGTTAACCACTGTTATACCAAAGGTCAGGTAATGTGGGAGTGAAAGGGTTTTCGTGTGTCATACTTGAATAAAAAACGAAATGTTCTGTAAAGTTGAAGGAAAAAGCAATCAATCCTGATCCAAAGCAAACAAAAATGTTCAACACGAGTCGAGTTTTTCCTTTTTTATTACAAGAATATTGATTATATTTTTGGTTTTGCACTGAAACATGAAAATACAACGTTTGGTAACCTTCTACACTACTTTGGTTGAACAGGCATCACAACCACTCAGGCCAAACACTTCCACTCATCCTTACATTAACATAATGCAAAGCTCCACATCAAACAGATTTACCAACACTACATCAGCCCACAAAACACACACAGCGCACTCACTTACCATCAAATTCATTCACTTTTGTGATGACTACATCCACTATACGCACATATTCATACACACACTCACTACTGTTAGGGCATTACTGTTTGCAGTTATTGTTATTGGATAAAAAAATAAAACAGGATTTGAAAACACCATCTATTTCAAATTGGTCATATATACTGTGTACATCACATGATTATGGTTGCCAACCAAAACACTTAAAAGCACTTTCAACTGAACCTATTTTTAAGGGGGAGTAGATAAATATTCAGATATGTATGACATGTTTTGTTCAGTAGACTTTGTCTAGTTAAGAGTCAGACATGTTTTTTTTTTACAACCCTTCATAATACGCTGCAACTTAAATATAAGAAACAAAAATCCGTTACCTCTTCTCGTGGACCCTTAACAACAGCGGTATTGTAAGAGCCAGAATTCAGCAGGCAGGTGACACTGAAACACAACAAAGGATGTTCGCAAACAGTTGCTGTAGCAACGACACTTTTGGAATAAAATCCTTGTTTTGCCCACCAGACATTTCTATCAACTTGATTGAAAGAAACTCTAATACCCAGATGTTCATTAGTGTTTACAACCCGCTGTGAATCTGTGCTTCACCTCCGCTGCCAACTGAACCTGTGAGCAGGGTGAAGAATCAAGGGGGGGAGACAGCTGTCTGATGAGGTTTTGTTTTTTTTGTAAGTCACTCAGGCTTCATTTCCCCTGCTGACTAGGTGGCTGTCTAGTAGGAAACACTTCATCATTAAAATAATCTTGTTATGAGGTAAGCTAGCGCACAACAGCCTCTCAAAATCAAATGACGCCGGTCCCACGACGCTGCTTCTGGGTACATTAGGACTAACATGATACAATTTACCCAGAGTGTTAGGAATTGTTATTCGGCTGCTGTGAGGAGAAAGCTGAGCCCTTCTGTAATTAAGTTAATGAATACAGTACATTAGTTATTACTGCACAACCTGAGGCAACAGGACTACATCCATATGTGAATGTTCTCGCACTTCAAAGAGTCTCTCTGTCATAAGCAGGAGGTCGAACAGTCCTCACATCCCTGTAGGGGTCGGTTACCAGTCAATGTCTTCTAGTTATGCCTCAATTGTCCTTGGACAGGTAACCCATGTGCGTGTTGGTGAGGAAGTCACAGGTGGGGACGCTACTGACCGCCTGGTGGATGTTCATGGCTGTGATCTCTCTCGGAGCCCTGCAAAACACCAAGGTCATTTAAACATGGCGCAACACACAGGAGACATGTTGTATCACTGCTTTATGACTGTTATATAATAAGATATGAATCAATGCATTTTCAGGTCTCTTATTATTAAAGTGCCCTGTTATCTGACATCATGCACATTTCCCTTGTTCCTGTAGGTGAGCTGGTCATGAAAGTGGCAGATGTTTCCAGATTTACGACAGAGCATTAAAGACAATCTGCTGTTTGGAAAATGCCAGAAATTAATTTAACCTTGAGCCGTTTGTTGCTTTTTAGTACCTAGAATATCCCAAGCATAACTAACTAGTCAATATCATTTCAGATCTCTTCAGTAGGTGATCTCATTCAGGCCAAAACAGCTACTCAATCTTTTTCACTTAATTTAGGTTTCTGTATATTCTGTTTTAAACAGTTATGATAAAATATCTATTCATGCAATACTATTTATAGATATTTCCTGGTATGGATACGTTTGGAATAAGTAGTAGCAAATTGGTTGTTTGGGCAAGCCCTGGATAAAACGCATGAATGTGAAAAACGGAGCATTAGGCAGGTTGCATTATAGAGACCGAGAGAAAAAAAAAAAACCGGCTGACCTGTTCTGAGGGGATTTGGCGTACGCCCCAGCCAGAGCTTCTCTCAGGATGTCACTGGCAAACTGTTCAGTAGCCTGCAGAGACACACACACAAACACAAACACACACACAAACACAAACACACACACACCATTAGTCCCAAAGCGACCCACTCTCTCGTACAGTACAAGATCAAACACGCAATAATGTGCAGGGGAACATCTCCTATATAGAGTATTCATTATTCTAGTCAAGGGTATGTGAAGGTAACGTTATGCTGGAAATGGAAACTTTGTTTCTCTGTTCTGGCCTGTTTGGTGACTGACCTTCAGAATCATGGCTTCAACAACTGGAGCATACACATTCTTCTCCACCTCGACTGGCTGGAAGTTCACCCCGATCTGAGAGAGAGAGTGAGGAGACATTATATAAAAATGGAGACAGTTGTGCAGCTTCTTCTAACTGTAAAATCAGTGAATAGAAGCAACACAACAACAGGATTGTATTGGTTAAACCATCAAAGCATTGTCCCTTTCCAAAGAGAGCTTCCTGACCTGCTGTGCTGTGTCACTGACAAACTGAGCAGACATGCATGGCCCCAGGAAGAACTTGGGCTCAGCATCAGCCTCTTGCTCCTCTTCTTTGACCTTTAGTTTCTGGCATGGGGGGGTCACAGTGACGATGTCCACTATCCTGTCGTCTGCCTCCTCCGGTTCTGTCTTCAGCAGAGCCTGCATCTGCTCCAGCCGCAGCACCAGCTCCTCACAGCTGCTCAGGGTCGTCGGGCACTCTGCGGAGCGAGTCACATTTACATTTAACACACCAGTTCACAAACGGTAACAGCATTGGTGATTCACTTAGTGGCTTGCTGTGTGTTTGAAAGATACATATTAAAAGGTGTCCTATTATAATATTTTTCGGCATGTATTATAGGTCTCAGAAATCAACAGATCACCCATTCTAGTCATTGCCTCATACCTCTCTATTTCAGCCCTGCTAGAGAAGTGCTTATTCTGGGTTTGTAGCTTTAAAAAAAAAGGGAAAAAAAGAAAAGAAAAGAGAGAGCCGAGACGAGAGCTCATGCAGGATACTCAGCTAAACGTTGCCGTGATTAAACGCCATCATGTTCCAAACCACATCAAGGATTATTTCTGAAACAGTGTGGAGCTCAAAGGCTTTTTCCCTCACGGGTTTACCACAAGGTGAGTATCTTTTATATCCTGCTTTTTTTTATACACACTCTCCAGTACAGGTTAGCTCTGAGTGTTAGCGATGCTTGCTAATGTAAACAAAGACTAAATTACTTCCAAAACACGTCACGCATTGTTTCTGATAGCGACGTTTCTGATAGGGCCGTGGGCGTAGAGCCAGTCCACATTTCCGATATTACGTCATATTGGCAGCGAATCTGGATCGGCTCCGTTGTACCCCCGTTTTTAGAGATTTCGGTACGGAGGAAAAGAGAGAGGGTTGTATGTATGTGTCTACTGACACACCTGGGACACATATTCATGTACAAAAGACATCAAAAAGTGCATTTTGCATGATAGGAGACCTTTAAGAGAGCTTTTGTGCAATTGTGGCTCGTTAAACCGGTCAAACAATGCAATAATTAAAAATCAAGACATTTGTGCATGAAGGAGGACGAGGAAAACACAAACACAGATTATCATATTGTCTGGCTCAGGCGGTGTGTGACTCACTGAGCTAAGCAGTTTGTCTCTCACCCTTTACAGACAAAAGACGGAATTAATGAGAATTCTTTCTGAATAAAAGACGCCTGAACAAAAACAGTGAGGCTGCACACCGCCCGCCCTCACACACTACTGGACTGCCAACACATTACTGGACCGAGAGGTATCTGCAGAAGCACTACGCCCACACATGCAACACTGAAGGGAGAATATTGATCCACTTTGAGCTGATGGAAAACCGTGAAATCTATTCCCCACAAACTCACCGGGCTCGTTGTCTATCTGCGTGAGGATGTCCTCGATGGACTCGTCTTCGTTCTTGCGTTGGGGCTCGAGGTCAGGCGGCGTGTAGCCCCTCTGCCGGCACCACTGCACCACCTCTCTGGTCTTTGGGGGGGTGAGGGCCTGCAGGCGGGGCGAGCGGTCCAACACATCCTGGACCAGCCGCTTTACTGCCACCGCCCGCTGAAGCTACACACACACACACACACACACACACACACACACACACACACACACACACACACACACACACACACACACACACACACACACACACACACACACACCAATATCTATTAGGAAAAACTGTATGTAGGAGCCAATTAACACTGTGGGTATAAAGGAAGGAAGTTAGAACCAATGTTTGTGGATTCAGGTTCCGCCGGAAACAGTTTTTGACCACACACGGAGAACACACGCACGCAAACACGGGATTACAAACATTTGCTAAGGCATTGTGTGAACCGTAATATTGTTTAAGGTAAATGGAAAATTGAAGCAAGTTAAATGGACACCAGTAAAAGGAAATAAATGGACTGTATTTCACTGAAAACTTTGTATCGGACTTTTGTTCACCTGGCAAGCTATGTGTGCGTCAATAACGTCAAGTTAGTGGATCCTCAGAGGCTTGAAGCGTTGGCTTAGCCTCTATACTGTACATAAGGTAAAAAGCTGACACAATTCACAGTTTTACATTATTTAACTCTCTGTGACAGATACTCCCCTGGCCTTGTCTCATGATTTGCTTCAAGTCCCCTGGCCCTTTAGTAAATTAGCGCCCCGTAGATATAAATATCCAGTCTGAGCCTTTTATAGTTGTAGAGAAAGAGAACCGACAGCTAACACATGGACTGGCCTGCATGAGCTATTGATGAACCCATTAGAAAAAGATGAAGGGACACAACAGGCAGAGAAACACATCTGACCGGGTAGATAGGAAGCCATGAGGTAAGCACAAAGATTGCTGAGTCAGGGTCCCAGCACCGAGCACCAAGACAGATTACACAGAGAACAAAACTGCAAAGAATGCAAATGAAGCCTGGCATTATAGACACCCCCACCATGGAAACTGGAGAGCAACTGCTATTAAGTCGGTGCTCTGAGATATTAATGAGTCTAGGAAATACAGTCTATAAAATGCCAGAAAATAGTGAAAGGGAAAAAGGTAACTAAGGTTCTATTGACTAATAATCACAGCTGTAGTTTGCATGGTTTTTCAGTTTGACTCCACTGAGGCGTTATTTTAACTCAAAGTCACGGAAAACCTACAGCATCAATCATTCAAAAACAACAAGAGAAAGTCACCTCTGATGCTCTGCGCTTGCCAATAGTCCAGGAATAATACTGTTCTGTTGAGGAGGCACAGAATGGATGGGAGTCTTCGGCTAAACAAACAAACAAAGCATTACAAAGCTTGAAAAAACCCATACCTTTTCAGGCTGATTTAATATATGGAGCTGGTTTTTAAGCAGACCAAACAGAAAGCAGGCTCACTTACTCTTATCGGGCACTATAAGAGGGAACTTCTTCACCACGGCTGTCAGCAGCTGCATCAGGGTCTCTATGTGCTCAGTGCTGAGAGAGAGAGAGCACAGATATACAACCAGAAAGTATTCAGTGCAATGGAGAAATTGTTACACAGAAAAACACTTAAAGCAACATTGTGTCAATTTCGCCAGAACAGGAATCAGTTGAGTGGAAACTGGAGCGAGGTTCAGGGGTGTCCAAACTAAGGCCCATTTTGAAACGGCCCTCAGCTAATTCCAAAAGCATAATGAAATATGGCTCACAAAATGAAAACATATTACACAGTCTGCAAGTGTTAAAAAGGCCCACTTTTCGAATAAATTCAGTCAATTCAAGTTGGAAACATTTTCAAACAAATCTTAGTTGATACAAAAAAAGCCCAATAACTTGATTACATGACAACCTTGAAATCTACCCTTCATATTTCCTCTTTTCATAAGCAATATGAGGCTTCAGTTTTAAGGAATGATCAAGCATCATTGACCCACATTTGATTGAATTTGCTTACTTATAACTTACCTTATGAGCCAATACACCTCTAGTGAGGGGCCCAGCCCTTCCTATATGTTTCTGTACGTGGCCCTCAGTGAAAAAGGTTTGGAAATCCCTGCTCTAAGGAATTGTGAGAAATGTTAACTGGCTTATCTGATGTTGTTGCACTTGCTTGATGTTCTGCATTATTTTCAAAGTTGTCAACTCACTAGTATTTGTAAGTAGTTTAATGATAGCAGGTGTAATGCTATACCCGCCCATATTTACGACAGCAGTGCAAGTGAATTGCACTCTGAATCGGTATCAGCGCTAAGTCGCAAACATTCAGAATCTTACGTTGATGTTGCTTTAAGTGATTAAATACATTTATAAATCCGAGCACAGTTGCGCTCGGATGACTCAGTGTGAGTTTGAGTGCTTAAATAAATGTGTTTCTTCACTCGCACCTTTCCTGTAAACAGAGCATAATTTATCAACGCCTCTGAGAATCAGTTCAGTCAGTAAGTCAGAGTTGCATCGTGACTCCTCGTGCACTCACTTGATGAGTTCGTGAGCAGAGGTATCCGCCCCTTGCTCCTGTTTGACTATCGTAGCTGCAGAGGTGGGGACAGGAGCGGTCGCCGGGGGAGACGGAGCAGCTGTGACAGCTGTGCCGGCGCCGGGCTCAGTCTTCACTGTGGAGGAAGAGAGACACAGCGGAAAAGCAAGTGTGAGACAGAGATTGAATTAAACAATTGCACATTTGTATATTTGAGGAGAGACATATATTTGTTGTTGTTGTTGTTGTTGTTGTGGTAGAGTACTGGATGAACTCGGGTGGGGAGATGAAGCCGGGGGAGGAAGGTATCTCCCTGAATCCTGAACATTGGAACCAACTAAAGGACTATATTTTAGAAATGTATGAAGCCATTAAGAGAATATAAGCATTCCTTAAATGTTCTGTGTTAACTCATTATGTGAGTTGGGTAGTCATTTTTGTAGAAAGCCTGTTGATGTTTTCTAATGGGCTCCTTTAGATTGTAGTTTTGTAGATGAACTTGTGTGTGAGTGAACTTGTTTTATAGCAGCTGACGTAAAGGGTGTGTGGGAGATTAGGTGTGTGATCAATACAGTTGCTGGGAGTTAGTACAGCAATGTTTGACCTCTATAAATGAGTTGTGTTGATAAAAAAAATGAGGCACTAGCTTAAAATTGTACCAAAACTCGGTACCGTATTGTCTTTTCTTTCCAATTTTTAGATAAAATGGTAGAAAATGGAGGGGGGAATAAAGGAGTGAGGGAGGGGAGTGGGGATGGACCCCTCTCACCTTGTGCCAGAGGCAGGGCAAGGGAGGGGGACGCCTGTCTGCCAGGACTTTGGGAGGCTCCAGCTGCTCCAGGGGTGGAGGAGGGAGTAGTGGAGACTGGGCCTTTAGACATTACTATACACAGAAGAAACACACACACACACACACACAGGATGGATCAATGGCCCATTAGGTAAATGGGCTTAAGAATTGGATGAAAAATGAGAGGAGAGGAAGATGGTTTACCGCAGAGAGAGAGAGGAGAATCTGCAGTGGATGTATGAGCCTCTGGGTGTTTCTCAATGTCGAGTACGCTTGCTTGCTTGGCAAGGCAAGGCAAGGCAAGGCAAGGCAAGGCAAGGCAAGGCAAGGCAAGGCAAGGCAAGGCAAGTTTATTTATATAGCACTTTTCTGTACGCGACAATTCAAAGTGCTTTACAAAACAAATTAAAAGACTAGCACATGTCTTCCGAGCGTCTTGCTTCAGAAGCGAGGCAAGAATACTTCCTGGCATTCGGAAAACGAAGAGTGGAACAGGCGAGCAAGTGTGCAGGTGTGCGTCATATGAGAGGCCCCGCCTTACATTTTCCGCCACAGATTTGGGGAAATTGGTCCGTGCGCAAAGCATTGTGGGGATTTTAAGAATGCGAAGTCTACCCATGTGCAGCCTCGAAATTCCCCCAAACGAAGTACGCCGGGCTCGGTAGAATTCCAAGTATGCTGGACATTGGAACAGTCCTTCGGCGGCACTCGATGACGTAGTATGCTTGAAATAGTGGCTCTGGAGCAGCTTTACTCGACATTGAGAAACACCCTCAGTCTAAGATGAATGACACATTATAGATGTATACCATATAGAATGGAAACTGAATGAATCTTCTGCTGGCTACTTATACTCTTACACTCTCAGAATCCTTTGCTTTATTTAAATATTTGCTTTTCAGACACTTGGGATAAAATAAGTGGCACAACAACAAAGAAATCAATGTCAACGCTGCTTCATGTTTTATTCAAATGCCATCGCTACTGGCTTTTATCCCCTTGAAGAACAGATTCAGAGTGAACAGAGTTCTACCCTTCAATGCAATCTTTGGTAATAAGAACATGTCGGTCTGAGCTACAGTAGTGATGAGGCAGACTGTTGTGTTGTGCTGGCTAAACAAATGTTTTAAAACGGCTGCGTCAGGCGTACCTTTCCCAACAGGCATGAGTATGGGCTGCACCCCTCCAGAGCCGCCGCCCCCCCCCAGCTGCTTCAGCTGGTTGGCAGGGATGGATAAGACTGTCTGCTGAGAGCTGGAGCCTCCAGAGTGGATCTTCAGCATGCCTGGACAGAGCAAAGTACATTCAAAAGGAGGCGCAATGCGGCTGGACCCAAAATATGTTTGTTTAAATAATTTAACAGATTAGAAAAACAGTATTTATATAAAGTTGGGACAGATCTGATCCTATATTGGAATTCCGGGTACCAATCCAGATTTATCCATGGCCAAATTGTTTTGATTAATTTGTAATAAAGTGGTTTTACTTACTATTATGTAGGCCTCATATCTTTTTGTCTCCCAGAGTTAGATGTATAAGCGGGGTTTAAACTTTAAAATCAATTGTAAATGCAATATTCTGCAACTAAGTGAGCTAGTAAAAGTTGGCTAACTCAAACAGACTTTTTTTTAGAACCAAAACAAAAGAAAGGACGGCAACTTATAACGTCTGTTCAGCCATAATTCCAATTAATAAAAGTTGTGCTGAACTACACTAATTAAAAAAAATAAAATATCTGTTTCAGTAAATGTAAGTATAGAATCTGATCGTGACCTAAAAGAAACTGGAAAGTTCATCTCTAAATGTTTACCTGAGAGAGTAGCACCCGTCTTTCCTCCTGCTGCTGCCATTCCGGTGACCAGCGAGGCGGCATTGACCAATGGCTTGCCGCTGCTCTTGGGCACACCCCCCACAGTCCCCGCCCCTGCAGCCTTGGACATGCTGACCACAGGCATGTTGGTAATGCCTTTGGCCACAGTAACTAAAGCTCCAGTTGAGCCTGCAGCACTTTTCGTCATGGTGGCAGAGTTTCCGGCTCCCTTGACCAGCGAGGCCACGGCCGCCTTGGACAGGCTGCCTCCAGCGGCCGCAGCTGCTGCAGCACAGGCGCTCTTAGCTGCATTGATCACTGCCGCTTGATTGGCTGCCACCAGGAGCGAGTGATGCTGAGAGGCAGGTTTCCCGCCATCGGCAGCCTGCACACACAGAAACACAGCTGTCAGCCCGGAAGTAAACACAAACACTTGTTTTCTGTCATTTTGACCTCTATCGATGTGTGTGTGAGTTAAGCTGAGGGAAGCTACGTTTGAAAAGACAGTCAAGGAGTTTTAACTTAATGATACAGAGGTAAATTAAAATGATTTAGTATACCAAATAAAAACGTTGTTTTGGAGACACGTTTCATTTCAAAACACTTGCTTTAGGCATTGAATAAACACTTTATGGGGTGACACGTGGCATCGCTTCTGCAGTTACATCACAGAGAATGTGTATGTGATATGTATGATAGTTGTTATTCTGTGAACATTTCAAAAATACAAATTGGTTTTTAGAAGGGCAGATGAGACGTGCTGGAAAACGTATTTGACTGTGGCAGGACTTTGGGAACAGTGCAGCTCTCAGAGTGAGATGTGCCGATCAGGTCACTGGTTTTATGGTATTCGCAGAGACAAAAGAGTCAATTTCTCTGACGAAGAATCCTCATGATTCAATTAACAGTCCTGAAAGGGCAGTTTTTCCAAAACAGGAACAGCAGTGATGTATCCCTCTTTTGTATTTGCGTCAACATCTTCAGGGCATTTAGTGTTTTTCTCTGTATCATACTGTTACATATTTTATTTTGCTTGTTGGAGCCTCTAGGAAGTATTTTTGTGTCTTTCCATTCCCCGAGTTAATGAGGCCTGGCCACAGACTCTGAAGTCATAATCACCCAAACACACCAATGCTGATGTACCGTGCAGGGCTCTTCACACATCTCAACTAACTGACAAATACAACACTCACCTTGCTACTGCACTCACAATGTGTCACTCCTCTTATCCATCTATTTAAACTGCACTGGAAAACCACTAGAACATGTATCTCTCACTTGTGTAAAAGCATAAAAACTACATTGTATGAACTCGGACTATTCATCTGCAATAGCATCCTTCATCACAATTAAATAAATTCCCTGTTCACCGAAAAAAAACATTCATAACGATTATTTTTGTGGGAAATATTAAATAAAATGTTTTAAATCAAACTGGATTTGGTGGAAATGTACCAATATCTAAGTTATTGGAAACATAAACAACCAGTTTGCCAGCATAAACAAAAAAAAACATCTAACATTTTGAAGGTAACAGCCCTTTGGTTTGCAATGACTTTGAAAAAGAAACAACTGTCAGACAGAATAAAATGGAAGAATATGACGACTGGGGAACTAGCCTGTTGTTGACCGGCTGCTGCGGCGCTGACGGGGCCGGGGGTGGAGGAGGTGGCAGTGATGACTCCGCCTGTCATCCTCAGTGTGGTCGTCCCGGGCTTGGACAAGTGGCCTGCTGCTGCCGCGGTGACCGTCTTAACAGAGCCGTCGGACAACTTCACCTGGGCACCCTGGGAGCCGCCCACCACCTGTCAATCATTACAATCACAATGTTGAACGGGAGCTGCCATTCAATTACAATCCACTACGAACATAATTAAATGGAGAGGAAGCAAGTAAAGTGGCAAAAGATGAATTAGCACAGTGGGAGTGCTACTTCAGATACCAATTCTGGAACCAGCCGTAGCATATTTTTATAAGGCAAAAGAGTAAGGTTTTAATGTAAAGTCATCCATAAAAGGGTCAGATAAAATGTGCATGTTAATATCCTACAGTGTGTGATAGGGTTAATGCACGTTTAAGACAATTCATAAAAAAGGCCATAAATTAGCTCAAAATCATACAGAATAAAATGTTTTTTTTAAATGTAATCAAATAATAATGGTCTTATTATAAGAATTGTGAATAAGTAGTGAGTACAGCAGCTTCCCTTAGGATCAGACATTGTGGAGGATCAGTGCTGCGCTCAGTTTCGTTAGCCTTACTGACCTGAGCCAGGATAGCAGCCTTCTGTCCCGCTGTCACCCGGATGGCCTGCTGGGTAACATTTGCCGGAGATGATGCTGCATGGCTTGCTGAACTGGAACCCCCCTGCTTCCCTGAACCCTGTGCTGGCTGGCCCACCAGAAACGTGCCCTGCGGATACGCAGAGTTAGGGAATGGGTAGAAATCCAACATCATATCACTTTGCATTCAAAGTCAAGGCATTGTCATGGTGTTAATGTGACCCACTCAGCACTAACACACTTTTAGTTAGTCCCTTTTATGAACCAGTCTTAAAGCTAAGATAAACATGTAACCCCATTTATACTGTGCAGTCAATAAGGATACATTTTCATAATGTGCAGGGTATGACGATTTCGTAGCATCTAAAATGACATCAACTACACTAAAAGCTTACAGAAAATGTAATTAGCCTTCCTAAAAATCAATTAATTATCCTCTTAGCTCTTAACTGGAGTGTGTGTGCATTTGTGTGTATCTGAACACTTGTAGATATCACACCTAGAAAACACTTTTAACCCTGAAGATTGATCATTATTAGGAAACATAGTCCAGATTTGTTACTTTAAATGTAAGTGGAAACCTTTGCTGGCAACTTCATTTTATTCTGCTGGCTCAAGCAGTGTTCTAAAGCTGACTGCAGGATCAATGCTGCTATAATGAATGTCTCTCATTAGGAACACATCAGGCTCAACCTCCACACTAGAATACAAAAATCAGGATTCACCGAGGGAAGGAAAGCTCTCTGCAGACTGTGCATGCAAGTCCTGCCGTGCCATAAAGACATCAACTATAAGATCTGTGGTGATGAATACTGAATGTGCAAATCAACTTCAGTTTCCTTCAGATTTTAATGAAGCAGTTCAAACTCTGCTCAAAACATGCCAGAACATAAATACAAAAAAAAAACAATTAAGAATCCACAATAGAAGAAAAGACATCAAAATAGATGTTGTTTATGCCAGAGTAAGCATCTCTCTAAAGTTTGTTTTAGAGCATTTCCACCCACCTGTGGGGTCTGTTTGAGGATGTAGGATGTGTAGGACAGGTTGGAAGGCAGACTGCTGGATGATGAAGAGGAGGAAGAGGAGGTCTGAGAGCCCCCAGCGCCGGTCGATGAGCTGCTCTGGGACTGCTGACCTAAATTACATTCAGCCACATACACATCAGCCCAACATCTGATGAACGATCCTGTTATTCTTCATCCATAACTACAGCTCATCCTCTATGCAATCATTTGTGTTATCTCCAAAAAGTATTTTTGTACCGGGACAGATGATTCTGAGCAGAGCTGTACAAAGTAACGTTGGTGTACTGTGACATTTTTTTTTTTTTAGAATGACATACAGGGCTCTGCTTAATCTCTTTAATCTCATTGCGATTTGACAGAAAGTGTGCCGTGTGAGGGATTGTGGCTCGCAGAATGCATTCAATAAACAGCAGAGAGAAAAAGATGACTAGGGCTGACTCACTGTCCAGAAGGAAGTGTAGCAGCCACAATCTGTAACTGCCACCAGCATGCTTCACATCTTAGAGAAGTGGGTTTCTTACTTCTCCCAAAATGTATAATACAGGGTTCATACACTTTTTCACCAAGGATTTTCAATGACTTTTCCATGACCTTTACCTAATTTTCCATGACCAAAAAAAATGACTCTTTCCTAGCGGTGCCACTGAAAATGGTTTATTATAACATGGAACAGGAAAATAAGGTCTGCATATGAAACATGTTGTAAAACAAATAACTTACAGTATTTATTATCATTATAGTATTACTATTTCGGCGATTAGATAAAATATTAATTATATTTGATGCAACTTTAGTTACATTTTCATGACTTTTCCAAAATTTAGGGAAACGTATTTTTTTCCATAACTTTTCCAGGGCCTGGAATTAGCATTTTGACTTTCCATGACTTTTCCAGGTTTTTAATGGCCGTATGAACCCTGATAATAACTGACACCAGTAACATTTTTATGACAGCTTTCTACAAATTAAGGCACAGAGGAAAAGTCAGGGCTTAAGTCATTTAGTCCGGATGTTAACCCCAGATACTAATTAATCCCAGAAAATTCCCAAAGCTACCAATTTCAAAATTCCATGTAAAAGACACGGAAGGAGAGCAATATATTATAAGTAATGAGTTGTGCAAAGCAACTATGTTCAGGCTTTCTTAACTCACTTAGAAATTCCTTACTATATAACCTAAGCCCCAACTTTTGAAAGTGGAGGTGGTATCATTTCTAAATAATACAATATCTGCTTGGTTATTTTATGCATTTTGCTGCCACAAAACAAAGTGTCACAGATTTGTATTTTAGAAGGTGGCAACTTCAAAAAGACATTCTACTAAAAGTGAAAGAGAATATTTCCCTGGTCCTGAACAGCTCCCAAGAGCTGGACAGGAGTGTGTTAATAAGTAAGTGACTGAAAACTAGAATCAAGCAGCAGCAGCAGCAGCAGAGGGCGTTGGTAAATAACTATTAACAGAGTTCTTTAGCCAATGTCTGCATTTCAAGGGTCATTATAGCATGTCTCACCTGCGCTGGAGGCTCGCAGGATGGCTCCCTGTGGGATGAGGAGCAGCTTCCCCTTCCCCGACGGGTTCTTACTGTTGGTGGTCAGGTAGAGCTTGGTGCCTGGAGGCAGGTTGGCCAGATTAGCCAGGTTGTTGGCTGGCAGCTGAAGAGTAGCCATCACTAAGGACAGCAGAGAAAAAGAAAACAATAATGCACATGTAAAAATATGAATAAAATGTCTTTGGCTAAACATAAATGTGACTTCTGTCCAATTCAAAGTGTATGTTTACTACAGGCGCAGTACCCTTGAGTCAAACATTATTTCACCTCATAATTCTTTCTTTTTTTAGTCTTTCAAATTTGACTTTTTTTCATCATATTTCTTATTTTATTTAGTTGTGTATGCCCCCAAAAATTGTAATTCTAATTCTCTACGCAATAGGGACTTCATTTAAAACTTAATTAAATGTGTATATGCCATTTTCTTTTTATTGTTATGATAAGTGTACATTAATTGTGCTTCTTAGGAGGAGTGTGGCGCAGTGGATAGAGCCTTGGTGTTGGGATCAGGGGGTCACAGTCGTTGTGTCCCTGGCAAGACACTTCACCCCAAATTGCTCCTGTGGGGATTGCCCACAGTATTGAGTGTGTAAGTCGCTTTGGATAAAAGCGTCTAACAAGTAACATGTAATGTAATGTAATGTCTTAAGACCAACGTTGTCTGAAAAGCAAAAGCCATTATCAGACTTGTTTTATTTCTTTATCTAAAGAGCAATCTATTCAGTCAGATAAAGATGTATTACTTATTATTTATTATTAATTACTATTTCAAGCAGTTCATTCGATATCCAGGGACTTTAAATCCAAGTGTTTCAAGGATTTAGTGTCACATGGACCTGCTTTGTGTGTGTGTGAACTCTGACCTCCACTCTTGCCACTTGACCCCCCGGTCGCCTTGGCAGCCGCCTGCTGTCCAGAGAGCCCACTGGCTCCGCTGACGATGGCTTTAGCGAGGCCCTGAGCCAAAACCTGCTTCCCACCCATCACCTTGGATACAGAAGGGTTCCCCTTGGCGACCAGAATTTGTCCACTGCTGATAGCTACCTGTTTGACTGCAGACTGGAGCGTAGAGCTAACTGGGATGCCTAACATCTAGAAACAAAAGAAAAGTTTTGAAGAAAATGTTACTGTTGCATATCACTATTAATATAGAAATGATTGCCATGTGATCGTGTGTGCGTATATGCAAGGGTCCGACCTTGCCAGTTGTGGTCCCCGTGGCCCCTCCTGTCTGTTTCTGGGCCGACATGGAGATCATGTGACCTCCCTTCACTGCGACAAACTGGTGTGCTGCTGTAGCGGCAGGCTGCTGGCTGGTTACTGTGGAAACCATCTGCTGCTGCTGTGTCGAAACTTCCCCTGGCTCCTGCTTAATAATAACCTGCAAAAACAGTGAGTGAACATGAAGCAAAGGGATAAAACAGCCCTAAAACCAAAACCAGTTATAGATGTAGTAGCTGTTATCTAACAAAAAAGGATCATTTAGTGATTAATGAAACCATTTGTAAAATCACGACCCCCTTGTTCTTTTCCTAAAGGCAACAGACGCAGAGCAGTGAGGAGATTTTTCCTAAAACATATTTTTGAAAATCAGCATCATCATTTATTCATCAAGAAGATTTTTTTTTTATTCTCCATCTGTTCCCATCTGCCCTGGCCTTTAGTACCACAGCAGGAGTCTATGACAGAGAGGAATGTCATTTCTGAGCAATCTCTGTGATCAAACTGAATTTTTAAGGGAAATTATATTTAATTCTTTAAAGGTTGTGACGGGATAATGAGCATGTGGGAGTGGGAGGATTTTACAGCGGGTTATTGACAGCGAGTGAAACAGAACCAGGCAATTCTCCCTGCAAAGCTCCCCACACCCCCTCCTATCTTTAGAGTGATGTCCCATTTAAATAGCTTGCCAAGGCACTCACATCTGCCGAAGATAGCTCTGTCCTACTATTAATACCTCCCTTAAAGAAACAGATACCACAGGGACAGACCGGCACATTTTTTGGGACAGAGACCTTTTAGCTCAGATCTTGTTAAAGCGTGACATCATTGACCAACTCACCTTCATCCCTGATGAGAGGAAGGTGCCGGAGTGAAGTTTGGGGGCTGGAGAGCGAGCGCCATGGGCCACAGACTGTTTGGCTGAGGGGCTTCCTGCAGAACACATTAACACACAGAATAAGTCATGGAGGAGATGAGTGCACAGGTGATGGTTCACTGCAGTTCCTGCCATCCTTTCCACAGATATCACGGCCCTCGTGTGGCGAGGTGACAGTTCCCTGTCAAGGTTACTCAGCGGGGGTGTTGAAACCGACCAGCCAAGTTGTGCCTCATACCTACTGCATTAAATCTGTTTTCTCCCAGGATTGGTGAATCAGCCACAACACCCACATCATCCAGCTTGATAAAACATTTCTTATTGGCACTGTGCATTTGTGGAGGAGGAGTGGGATTGGCTGAGTGGGCGAGAAAGAGTGAGCAATCTGGGGTAAAGAGCTTCTAAGTAGCATATGAGCGGAGTTTCTGATGAGAGGAAGTCAATGCAAAAGCCTTGAGGACGTAAGATGACTCCGTAATGGGGTGAAACACGAATAGAGTGAACAATGGCACTCATCGGTCAAATTGCAGTTTGCATCATCTTGTTTGTGCGGAAATACAGATACACAAACAAATACTGAACTTGACGTGAGCGATGGGTCTCATCCTTAAAATCTGGCCATGAAACCCATCAGCCCAGTCGCCATGGTAACCTCTCATCCAGCAACCCTCCTGCTGGCTCACCGCACGTCATAGTTTGAGTGCAAAACGAGAACAAGAGAGAGAGACACAGAAAAAGAGAGCTTTAAGAAGAAAGTACAACGGGGGAAAGAGGACAAGCAAGAAATAAAGAAATAAAGAGAGAAACAGACAAAGAGTAAGGGAGAGCCATGAGGGTTCTTCATGTGTCTCTAAAGTACATTTTGATATCCTCAGACACCGCTCCACTATTTCGCTGCAGGTCCACTTCCGGTTTCAAGCGGCAGCGAGTGGGAGGTGTGTACCTGTGGAAGCGGCGGATGAGGAAGCCATGCCGATCACCTGGCCGGGCTTGTCAACAATGATGTAAGGGTTATTGAGGACTGATGAAGAGCCCTGCTTGCTGTGGACAGGGGTGGAGGTGATGGGGGTGCGAGGCAGTGGGGAGTGGCTCGGGGTGGAGATGGGAGAACCTGTGGGGGAGAGAGTTCACAGGCTATGAGATGAATACTTGGGATGTTAATAACAAATCAAATGAACATGGAAATGATGCCTATTCAATTTCCTCTTGGTGACATGTGTGCCACTGGTGAGGATCCTTGCGTCACTGCTGGACGGTGACCCAATTCATTTTGTTAAAGTGAAACTGGTTTCGATTTAAGGTTACAGATTGAACAGCAAATTTGGAACTAGTGGAACTCATCAGAAGTCTTGATCTCTCAAGAGTTTCATTTGAAATAAATCCACCGAGTGAAGAATAAGCATCAATGCCAGGAGCAAATTGTGCGAAATACATGAGACGGATCAGTCGTGTGAATATGGTTACTCTAACAAAGCCTAATATCAAGACAGTGAAGTGTTTGCTGTCAGCGTCTCCTGATGGTATTGGTACTTTCCCAGCATAAAAGCTGAAATTAGGTTGTTATGAAACATGTTAGGCTGTACAAATATCTGAATTAACTTTGTCATATGGCCACTGGGTGGAGACATTTACCTGAAACTATTTTACAGCTCATGGTGATTGGTTGGAACGATTTCCCCGGAGACTCAGCAGGGCTTGGCGTCTGTCCTTGAGGGACAATCTTACAGCTGGCAGTGATGGGCTGGAAGGCAGAGTTGCCATGGGTACCCAGAGTGATCCTGTCTGCAACTTTGGGTCGGGTTGGGGTGCGTTCACCAGCGGTGAGGCCGGAGCTATGGCCGCCTGCAGACCTGCCCATCTCCGCTTTGATGAAACCTAGAAGAGAGGGTTTTTAAAAAATGTATATTCCATTTCAATCACAACTGGAGTTAAGATATGCAACCTATAGAGGGGGGGTGTGGAGAGTGTCTACAACAGTCCAATAGCCACCAGCAGGCAGATGGAGATGATAAAGTTAGTCTGTGGAGTTTGTAGATAACATTTGTTATGTTCACATTCAGTTTCTCACCAAATCGATTTGTGTGTATCCTTGAGGCTTAACAAACATGTTCAACAATAATGCATTCAAGATATTGCTCGTAAAACATTCGCAAAGCCGATTTAAAATCCAGCATTGCTTTAATCTAGAACTGCTAGCCAGCAGTCATGTTCTTAATGCCTTTACTTTTGCAAAGGTATGTTTCTTTTTGTACCGCTTCAAAGCAGCATCAGGACTGCTTGTCTATGTGGGTTTTCATGTGAGACAAAAACAAAATGGGACACACTTGTGAAATATTGCTCCCCAGTGTTACTAGGGGTCAAGAAGTCAAAAGGGCCCCTTCACTTTTCTTCAATGTTTCTGTGTGCGTACCTTTATCCACACTGGGATCGTGTTGGACTGGAGAACTGGAGCGTCCATAACTCTGGGGCAGGGAGGCGCCCGTTGGGGGGCTGGCTGCTCTGTGAGTCACCTTGGAGGAAGAGGGCTGAGGGATGAAGTCCTCCCCAAGAGAGTTCCTATGGAGCTCCACATCAACCACCTGCAATAAATATAGCTCACTGTCAGAGGGAAGCTCAGAGAAAAGAAGTCACTGGAGGGAACAGAGTAAATATGAATAACTTACAGTCTCTGCTCCGAGTGTCTGCAGCCCAGTGTATGTTCTGTCCAGCTGCAGGAAATAGAAAAAGATTGTTGGAAGTACAAACTTTTATGGAGTTAAAGTGTAAAGTAGAGGTAGATACCTGAATAATGGAGTATTCATCTCTATTTATAGCCCTAAAGTACAATACAATGAAGAAGCTTTCTGATTATAATGACGTCAATCAAAGACTAAGAATCCCAAAGTTGTACGTCCCATATATCATACAAGTTCATGCCAAGTTCCATGTTCTGAGTCAGCACTAATAAAACAGGTCAAGAAGGCCACCTTGATTAAACATTGACCACTAATAATCAACCAGGGAAATATCTCAGTTGAAACGGCATGTGTATTAATACTGTGTCTCAGCCTGAAAAAGCGATGTGGTTCCTGATGTGGTCTGACCTTTAGCTGGTGGATGATGTCGATACGTTTGTTGCGCGGGTCATTGAAGTGGATCTGGATCCTCACAGGAAACTCCCCCCAGCCGCGACGTGTTAAATGAAAGGGAGCCTCACTGAGAACAGTTTCAAAAAAGGCTCATGTGAAGTTGTGAAAATCAGCTTTGGAAGGGAAAAGAAATGTGAAGGATTCAACCCAATGAGAATAAAAACTAAAAACAAGCTCCCATCATGGACTCTTAATAATCTCTTAAAATCAATGCCTTGAAGGTCTCTCATCTTCTCTCCTTTGAAGCTTGAGGTTTTCATCCCCGAACAGACTCTGATCTGACTGCCTGCATTAACAAGGGTATGTGTATGTGCATGTATATTGTTGTGTCTATTCAAGAATACACTATGGGGAATGCTTTTTTTTTTAACTTTGATTCATCCCTTCATGTTCACAGTATAGAGTCAGCAGAAGGCACAGGGCCTGTGTGGGGTTCAGTGTAAATGAAGACTTGAGTCAGTCAGGGGGGGTTTATGAGCGGCTGCCACGGCAACGTGATTGCCTTGTCAGCTGAAACAGCCAGGAGGCTACGGCTCAGGGTGAGGATTGCTGACTGATGAAAGAGACCATTTTTTTTTTTCAAAAGCCACAGGCAAACATAAATCCTTTGCCACTTTTAGAGGATGAATACTTAAATGAGACAGCTTAACCAAAAAAAAAGCCGTTCTTCTGTTCCTTTAAGATGAAGACTCAGATCGCCTTTATTAATCCCTGAGGGGAAATTCCGTTTTTCTAGATGAACTGTGCGTGCCATAATAATCTACACACCAAAGTGCTTTGGGCTAAAGTATACACCTTAACACGCATGTTTTTCTTACTAAATATTGTAGGTGTGACCATTCTGAGTCATCTCAGTGTTGACTTCTAGTCTGACTCATGGTGTGCTAAATAACGTAATCGACACCACCTAATGATGTGTGTATAATCTGCATGATTATTTCTTTTCTGAGTTTGCATAAATACTAACCGCTGGCAATATTTAGCTGGAGTAAATATCACTCAAAGACACAAATGTTATGTTTCACTTCAGCTAGGATTGACAGGGACTAACCTGGCTGCTTCATTACATTTCCCACAAGGGGACGCTGTTTATCAAAGGATTCAAACAACAGTCTGTTTACTACTGAGTCTGAGTCACACACTGTGAATGAACAACAGTTGACTGTTTATGCACTCCTGTATTTAATTGAATGTTGCATCAAGGTGCTATTAGACACATGCATTTGGTCTACCTATGTTGTAAATGTATTATCTTTTCGATTTACACACGGCATCTATTGCACGTCTGTCCGTCCTGGGAGAGGGATCCCTCCTCTGTTGCTCTCCCTGAGGTTTCTCCCATGTTCCCCTTTAAACTGTGGGTTTTCTCTGGAAGTTTTTCCTTGTACGATGTGAGGGTCCAAGGACAGAGGGTGTCGTATTGTCATACTGATATTCTGTACAAACTGTGAAGTCCACTGAGACAAATGTAACATTTGTGATATTGGGCTATATAAAATAAACATTAGAAAACATTGACCGTATATTTAGGAGGGCAAAATTGGTCAAGGTGGGGGGTTGAGGGGTGGTGGCAGGCTGGAGAGGTATGAGGTTGTCT